>NC_142934.1:3241953-3289453 GCF_046866305.1 Octopus bimaculoides | reverse complement strand
TTGTTATTTAATTCTTAACGAGCATCCTAATTAGAAACACTCTTGCCATAATCCTCCAATCTCAACGTTTTTAATCTATCTAGGACCATATTGACCAACTTGTTGCTTTTTGTTTTGTTTTCTTAAGACATTGAGGTGTGATTTGAGGGGGATTTAGCTGCTATTTGCTGCAGGTTGAATGGTTATGTTCAGGTTCCCTTGCTGGGTTAAAAGTGGTTTTTAACTGCACTGAAGCTATATGGGACTCCATGATTCCTTCGCTTAATAAAACTTGCATGTTTTCTCTTAATCTTGAAACCGTTTTATTACTAGAAATATTCTTATATTTATATTTGTATAAATATATGTATTTGTGTGTCTGTGTGTGCATATATGCATTTGTGTGTATACAAATGTATGTATGTCATCATCATCATCATTTAATGCCGGTTTTCCTTGTTGGCATGGGTTGGACAGTTTGACAGGAGCTGGCCAGCTGAAGAGCTGCCCAGGCCCCATGTCTGTTTTGGCATGGATGCCCTTCCTAATAGCCACCACCTTATAGAGTTTACTGAGTGCTTTAACACAGCACCTACGAGCCAGGATTGTTTAGCTGAAGAGAGATGCAGGGGACACACCTGTATGCAAGGACAACCATGATTTTGCTCAGCTTGATGTGTCTTCTCAAGCATAGCAAACTGCCAGAAGTTTCAGTCCCCTGTCATCGTCTCTGTGAGGCCCAACGTCAGAAGATCCTTTCCCTCCATATATATATAGAGAGAGAGAGAGAGAGTGTTAGGTGTGATGTACAGAATTGAATATTGAGAAAAAAAGTCGTCAGAATTTTGGAGAAAAAAAATCCTTTTATTTCTTTAAAAAAAAAAAATAATAATTTTCTCTTCTAAACAAAACCCTCCAAAAACATCTGTTTTATATAAAAGAACAAACTGTTTGTACATTAACAAAATTGTATTTGACAAGTTCTAGAGAGGAGCGAAAGCGCTAATAATAATGAAGAAATAAAAAGGTTTTTTTTCCTCAATATATATGTGTGTATATATATATATATATATATATATATATATATACCACACCCACTACACTCTCAGAGTGGTTGGCATTAGGAAGGGCATCCACCAGCTGTAGAAACTTTGCCAGATCAGATTGGAGCCTGGTGCACCCTCCTGGCTTGCCTGTCCCCAGTCAAACCATCCAACCCATACCAGCATGGAAAGTGGATGTTAAACGATGATGAAAAATATAATATGGTTTTTTTTTTTAAGTATGGAATAGCTAGGAGGGCCCATCCGAGTAGAATAGGAACCAAAGGGGTCCCTAGGTAACAAAATGGTTGAGGGTGAGGAAGAGGTGGAATAAATTTCCCTCTGTTTAGAGGAACCAGACTGTGTTAGTGAATGCATGAAGAAACAAATGGAACATCGTTAATTAAAAAGTACTTTTCATGCTTGATGAGCAGAGTGTGACCAGCAGCGGGAGCAACATTATGTGAGGTGAGTTGAGTGCAGCACTTGGGGGTTGAACTTAAGAAACTCTTGCATTTGGTTGGCAATTTATGGACAACATTTGTTGATATGTATATATATATATATATCTCACATGATCAACCAGACTATATCAGATATTGCTATACCTCACTGGTCACAATGCACTTTACATTGCTTTCAAATAATGTCACTCCACTTCTGCTACACACACACACACACACACTATATATCATCATCATCATCATCACCGCTTTCCATGCTGGCATGGGTTTGACTGTGGACTGGCGAGCCAGAAGGCTGCACCAGGCTCCAATCTGACTTGACTGAGTTTCTACAGCTGGATGCCCTTCCTAATGCCAACCACTCTGAGAGTGTAGTGGGTGCTTTTACGTGCCAACGGCAACGCTCAAGTGGTGTTTTTTATGTATCACCTGCACAGGAGCCAGTCCAGTGGCACTGGCAATGACCTTGCTTGATTGTTGTTTTTCACGTGCCACCAGCACAAGTGCCAGTAAGATAAGGCTGGTAACAATCACGCTCGAATGGTGCTTTTTACGTGTCACTGGCACGGGGGCCAGTCAGCAGCCCTGGCAACGATCACGCTCAGATGGTGTTCTTAGGGCTCCACTAGCACGGGTGCCAGTCATGCGGTGCTGTCATCGAATTTGATTTCAAATTTACTTGCCTCAACAGGTCTTCGCAAGCAGAGTTTAGTGTCCAATGAAGGAAAGATATGCATAAGTGGGCTGGTTACGCCCCTGGCAGAGGCTACGGGTTATGGTCTCACTTGGCTTGCCAGGTCTTCTCAAGCGCAGCATATTTCCAAAGGTCTCGGTCACTAGTCATTGCTTCGCTGAGGCCTAATGGTCGAAGTTCGTGCTTCACTACCTCATCCCAGGTCTTCCTGGGTCTACCTCTTCCACAGGTTCCCTCAACCGCTAGGGTGTGACACCTTTTCACACAACTATCCTCATCCATTCGCACCACATGACCTACCAGCGCAGTCGTCTCTCTTGCACACCACATCTGGTGCTTCTTAGGTCCAACTTTACCCTCAAGGCACTTACACTCTGTCGAGTATGCACACTGACGTTACACATCCAGCAGAGCATACTGGCTTCATTCCTTGCGAGCTTACGCATGTCCTCAGTAGTCACAGCCCATGTTTCACTGCCATGAAGCATGGCTGTTCGTACACATGAGTCACACAGTCTACCTTTTATTCTGAGCGAGAGGCCCTTTGTTACCAGCAGAGGTAGGAGCTCTCTGAACTTTGCCCAGGCTATTCTTCTTCTAGCAGCCACACTTTTTAGGAAAGTAATACTTTTGACATTGAATATCTTCTATAGTCAATAATATATAAGTTATTTTCTGTTTGAATTCTCATTAACTCTTCCTGTCTTCTACTCATAGTTTATATTTAGATTTAATACTGATCAAATGACATTTCCATTGTGGCCTAAACAATTTTCTACTGAACAGCTTGGTTCTACACACCTCCTCTGTTTATTTGAATTAATCAGTAATAATTTAAACGGTGTAGGAATTTTTGCCATAAGCATTCTTCAAATTGACAGATGATTTAAGAAACAAAATATATTACATCTCTACTATGACCCAATAAATATTCTTCCTAAGCAGATCTGCTAAAATAACTTCCCTTATGCCTTATACTGGTCACATATTTTTAACTTTACTACTTTCTATCTCCCTTGAAACGTTTTCTATTCCAAGCCGTGCAGTGTAGTTTTGAAAAGGATAGGATGATGCTTGAACTCTGTAGAATCATAGTTAATCAGAAATGGGACTGATTAATATGCATAGTTACTGCATCACAGATTTTTTTAATTTGCTAGATTATCTGAAAAACACATAAGTGAATTAAAGAATATATAATTCTCCATTCTTTGTAATTCTATTCTTTACTCTGTAATCTTATACTAAATGTATTTGGTATCTGAATTTTGGATTTACATATTGGACAGGCAGCAGAAAGAAATTTTATGATCTATGTAAATTAAAATGGCTTCTACTGGACAATTTAGCCAAGTTTGTTCCCTACAGAATGCTTATGAAGTATTCATCTGAATTTTTAATCCCTTTTCCATTGTGTGTATGTGTGTGTGTGTGTGTATGGGGAGGGAGAGAGAGAGAGAGAGAGAGAGATACAATGTGTTATCAGATTTTCTTGATACACATGTTGCATAAATCCTATTCTCTCAGTAGGCTGCCTTCCAATGATTGTCAGCTGTGTGCACATGGCCAGTGAGCAGCACAATGACAGCATGTATGCCTAGAAACTTTTTTCATGTTACATTTCACATACAAAACTGGCTGAAAAGCCCATCGTTGCCGGGCAACTTTTACAATCAAATCATCATCATCATCAACTTATATAAATTTGTGTTTATTTCCTGTCAGGCCTCCTCATCAGGACAGATTTGTGCAATGTTTTGCAAAAAAAAAAAGAAAAAACTTCATTGAGAGTTCTTTCCTTTTTAAATTATTTACATGTCAAATTCAAATTACGACAAATGTAAATAAACAAACGAAGTTTGCTTTTAGAAGCGTTGAGATGTCTTTTAGAAAGTTAAAGAAGTGATTTTAAATTCTCAATCGCAGAATAATGCTAATAATATAGCCTGAGCAGGATAAACTACCCCTATTTTTCAGAGAAAAGTGTAGGTGGCTAGCTGTGGACACGAACTCACTTCCCCGTGATTACATGTCACGACGCTTTGACCGATTAAGCTAAACTACCCACTACAAATTCCTCTGCAAATTAAGATATATAAATCTCGCTTTATGAGACGCTCTCATATGTTAAATTCAAATTACGACAAACGTAAATAAACAAACGAAGTTTGCTTTTAGAAGCGTTGAGATGTCTTTTAAAAAGTTAAAGAAGTGATTTAAATTCTACCTGAAATTTGGAGAAGGGATTCCATTTAAATACATTTTAAAACTGACTGTTTTGTATCAAAGAACAACAAACAGGTTGGTTTCAAAGCATTTAATTCTGTGGTGGGTTTAAACCTGCCTGAAACAGCCTCGGTTCTGTTCATTATTAAACTGGGATTTAGAAGGAAAATTGGTTTGAAATTTTGATAGCAGGTTCTAATTTAGATCATTTTAAATAGGAGATTGTATCCATAGAACCAAGGACAATTATAGGTGGATTCCTTCTTGATTTAAAACCATCAACTTAAAACCTTCATTAAAATATGTCTGTTTTCAAGCTTAATGAAAATAACAGGTTGTTTTTACTAAATCCTTAACTTTTGATTATTTTCAAAATTGAGACCAATAGGTTGTGTATTTCATTAGAAATATGATCACAAAAAGATTAATTAATTGTTTTACTAATTGAAATTTGTTTTTGTGTTTTGTGCATGAATTTCATTTGTTGAATATTGTTAATGTCTCATCACTGCTAATTAATTTGGTTCATTTTCTAGTTTGTTAACACTTCTATTTCTCATTAATTGGAAGATCTTGTGGTTTTGTGCATGCATTTCTTAATAAATAGGTTTATTAAAAAAATGTGTTTTGTCTTACCAGAGTTCATAATGGTAAGTTTTTGTGTATTGGAGCAAAAGGAATTTAGTTTTGTCCTTCTTTGTATGCTGTTCATTCTAGTGATTATTTTGGTATCTTTTCCCAAAATATTTCCTGTGAACATTGATCTTTTCATCTTGTGATTCCTTTGGTTCAACCAAAAATCACAGACCAAGAATACGGAAACTCTCATGGAACATATGGTCCTGGATATGAATATTTGCAGGGTATAAGGTGGCGATCTGGCAGGATCGTTAGCATACCTGACAAAATGCTTCGCAGTAATTCATCCGTCTCTTCATTTTTCTCTTCATGAAGAGAAGGAAAGTGTGTCAGCCATGTTCAGTTAATCACTTGTAATGTCTCTCTCTCACGTTATCTGTATGTGTATATTTCTGTGTGTGTGTGTGTATGCTCTCCTCCAGTGCCAAAAACTACTATCACCTAAACAGGTTCAATATCCAGTCAGCCATGCCAAACATTCAATGCCGAAGCAGTAACATCCAGTCATCTCCTTCCAATAAACTGTACACTTTATATGAAACTAAAATTACATTGAGACTATTTTTAAAAATGAAATTATTGATTTTTCTTTTTTTTTCTCATCAATATCATTCATTAAATTTACTTGGATTTTGTTTCGAATTTGACCTAAATTTGCTTCGGGTGCTTTTTGTTGGATTTTTTTGTGTGTTTGGGTTTTGTTTTTTGGGGTATTTGTTATTTTTCTTCTCCCTGGTTACTTTATTCACTTCACTCGTTTCATTTTCTTTTCTTTGGTTTTTGGGTTTCTTTTTTCATTCTTCAACTTCTTGTTCAAAAATTTCTTCCCTCATAACTCTGTCAATATTTTCTTCACAAACTGGGAATTTAAAATTCTTGTTTTCTGAATAATGAAAAGATGTAACAACGAATTGAATAACTTCTTGGGAAAAGCATAATTGGTTTTCTTTTCACTGTTCTTCACAGCACTATAGTGCTTAGTCTGGTGAAAGGGTAGTGCCCATAATTTTGATCAGGGGTTGTGAGGTGAATGGGAGGGGGCAAGGCAGAAGGTATCTTCCAGTCAGAGATCTGGTCAAAATTCTTGCCATAAAATGAATTCCTCCATTGAATGTGCCCAAGGCCCCCTAAACTTGGTGGTGGGGTTAAACCGAGCAAAGTGGTAGCATTAAACCAGACCAGGGGTTGGTAGGATTAAACTGGGCCATGAGGTAAGTCTACCACCCAAATAGGGCACAATAGGATTTGAACTCAAAATGCAAAGCATCGGTACAAATTCTGAAAAACATCTTGAATGACATTCAGATAATTTTGATGTCTGCTGTCCTAGACTGATGCTTTATTTTATTGGCCCCAGAAAGATAAAAGGCAAAATAACCTCAGTGGGATTTGAACACAGAATACAAGGAGCCTTCGCTTCATCTTTCACCACTTTTAGCCATTCTTTCTCTTGCTTCCTTTCCTCCACTTCCTTCCATGTCCCTTGCCATCACCTCTCTCATCCACTTTCGTCTTTGCTCAGTACATGACTCAACTCTTTTATCCCATTTCTTTTCACAGTTTCCATTGCTTGTTGTATCCTTTCATTTTTTACAATTCAGTGTCTTCTTTGTCTCTCTCTCTCAACAATACTCTGTTCATCCATCAAATCATTTCTATTTCCATTCTTTCCAGCCTACAAGTAGATGAAGATGAAGTACTGTTATTCTTTCAGAAGTACTTTTATCTCTTATTCTTGTATACTAAGATTTTGACATCTGTTATTCCGCAAGTTTACCTTCTCATTAATAAATACAATCCTCAACACCAGCCATTTGTCCAGAAAACACTGTGCCACGCACGTTATTATTAGACCATTAAATAATCATATTCAGCAATATAAAGCCACTGACATTCTTCTTGCCATTGTTTACCATTATTAACATTAAAATATTCAATTGCTGGATCAGGTGATGAAAGCTGAGGAGAGAGTTAAAGCCCAACTAATTAGGGAGAGAATTAGCTTAGATGAGATGCAATTTGGTTTTGTGCCTGGGAGAAGCACCACTGATGCTATATTTCTGGTAAGGCAGCTGCAGGAGAGATACATAACCAAAGATAAACCTCTGTACTTGGCTTTTGTTGACTTGGAGAAAGCCTTTGATAGGGTCCCCTGATCCTTTATCTGGTGGTAAATACGGAAACTAAGGATAAATTAGTGGTTGATGAGAGCTGTACAAGGATGCTACCAGTAAGGTGGGGGTTGGCAATGAGTACAGCGAAGAATTCAGAGTACAAGTAGGGGTTCACCAAGGATTGGTGCTCAGCCCCAACAAGAACTATTATGAAATATTCATTATTAATTTATGTGTTCTATTGTGGTTTGTTTGAAACTTGGTAAATTGTTATTAAAATATAACAGACATGATGTGAAATAGTTTTTAAGTATCTCAGATGTTTGCTTTCAGATGGTATGTGGAGAGGAACGAAATTAATAAACTTGAAGAATATTGCTGATGAGGCCATCAAACGTTGCAAGGAAAAGTAAGGTTCATAAATATCTTGTGTGTGTGTGTGTGTGTGGGTGTGTAGGCAGCCAGTTGGCAAAGTTGTTTGAGCACCAGATAAATTGTTTTGTGGTAATCATTGTGGATCCTCTCTTCGTTCTGAGTTCAAATACCACTGAGAACCACCTTTGTTTGCAACCTTACAACTTAACACTGACGGAATAAGTAGCAGACTCCAAAAATAAGTTCTGAGATCAATTTTTATTGACAAAATCCATGCAGGTAGTGCTCCAGTATGTCCACAGTCGAATGAGTAAAAGAAATAAAAGAATGATATAGCATAGTCGTTAATAATAATAATAATAACAAGAGCACTCACAGAGTGCAAACCTCCACCAAGGCAACACCAATGTCCTGTCAACGATTAGCCAGAGATAATTTTTAAAATGAGAATATCTGAAATAAACTCGACTGCTCTCACAGAGGAAAATACTAAAAATGAACCCGACTGCTCTCAAAAATTAAGTGGAAAAAGAGGAAATATAATCCAGAATCCTTGTCTGGTACCAGATCAATCCCAAATCTAATCAGTTTGTGCCAGTCACGAGGCCAAACATCCCTGAAAGTTTCAACCGAATCCATCCAGTAGTTCTTGAGATATCTTGTCCACAGGCATCAAACTAGTAGAATCATTAGCCTGGTGGTTAAAATGCTTAGCAACGTTTCATTCTGATAATGGTGAGTCTATTGTTGTTGTCTAGACCTTGGTCAGCAGGTTTTCTAAATGTCTCCAGTATAATTTTGTTTGCAAAATACTTTTGTGAAGCACCACCATTTTACTATGATTGTTTTTGTTGTTATAGTGGCTACAATATTGATCATTGCATCGTTGTGCGTCACCTGAGTCCTAATCCGAATGAGTTGAGGAACGGAAGCAGTTGCACTCAGCAAATTCCTGCGAAACGGCCGTGTTATGATCTGAAAGTAAGTTAACGTTGGTTTCTTTGTCTTTTGCTCAAAAAAATGAGCTTTCAATGCTGGTTCCGGATTCTATAGAAAATGTTGAGATAAACTTCAAAATCATCATCAACATCATCATTTAATGTCTGTTTTCCATGCTGGCATGGGTTGGATGGTTTGACAGGAGCTAGCCAGCTGGAAAGCTGCACCAAGGTCCAATTGTCAGCTATTTATGGATGTATTTATACGCACACAGGGAGATTGTAAAGTCTGGGTACAGGGTTTTCTTTAGAAAAACTCATATTCAAACTGTGGAAGAAAAATCAAGAAATTTTAATGATATTTCTTTGTATCCAGACTTTATGGTCATCCTCTGTATATACATTTATTTGATCATGTATGTTTGTATATTTCTCTAAAAAAACTTCAATATTTGTTTCTAAAAAATGAAGCATTGCAATGTCAATTTTGTTTTGTTTTTAATAGATTAATTGGGACAGTAGTCGTGACAAATGGTGGCATGACTTATTGTCAACCAAAACTGATGAAGAATCAAAGAAATGTCCCCCAGTCTGGTGTGATGCTGAAGATCCTCTTTTTATGTTATACACAAGGTAGAGAAAACATTTTATACAGTTCTATATTTAAGAGATGAGGAATTATGTACGTTATTTACATTTGATGGATATTTGTCCTCATCTTGTTTACTGTTAACACAACGTTTCGGCTGATATACTCTCCAGCCTTCATCGGGTGTCTTGCGGAGGAAACTGAATGAAGCCTGTTGTATGTATGTGTATATCAGTGTTTGTTCCCCACTGCTTTTGACAACTGGTGTTTGTCTGCCTATATATCTGTGCACACCATAATGACAAGTGGGACAATGACTTAAGTATTTCAGGCTGCTAGCCTTCATCAGGCAATCTGATGAAGGCTAGCAGGTCAAAATTTCAGAGTCACTTTCAACCCTCATTTTGTAAAAGTATGATATATTTATGTGTGTGTGTGTGTGTTATATGACTTGTTTATTTTTTTTCACTTTCTCATTCAGTGGATCTACTGGAAAACCAAAAGGTGTCCTCCATACAACCGGTGGCTACATGTTATACGCTTACACTACATTCAAGTATGTCTTTGACTATCATGACGACGATGTGTTCTGGTGTACTGCTGATATTGGCTGGATCACAGGCCATAGTTATGTCTGCTATGGACCCTTGGTTAATGGATCAACAAGTGTGATTGTGAGCTAATATTTTCTTTATAAACAGCACATGGAGACAGACAGACATATACACACACACACACACACATACACACACACACATATCTGTTTCTTGAACTTTGTCTAATGAAGATCCGAAATTATATATTTTATTGAGAAGTAATCAAACATAAATGAAGGTGTGTGGCCAAGTGGTCAGGGTGTTGCACTCGTGATCAGAATATAGTAGTTTCAATTCCTGGACTGAGCAGTGCATTGTACTCTTAAGCAAGACACTTCATTTCACATTGTTCCAGTCCACTCAATTGTAAATGAGTGACCCCTGTAATGGATTGGTGCCTCATTCTGGGGTAGGGATGTGATTTCAATGATTTCTATGTCATGGGAACTGGGTAACTGACCCCTTTGAGTTACAGGCCTTGAGACAGTCATGTCCAGGGGTTGATTATGATGTTCATGTATCTGACCCTTATTGTTTTTTAACTCCTTTCTCGAGCATGGCACAAACAAGCGTTCCCTTGATGTCTTCATCCAAGACCTCTCCTTCCAGGTGTGCTCACCTCTTTCTTGCAGTTATGCCAATACCTCTACAGAAGGTGTTTCTCTGTCATCTTTTTGACTTGGTTTATGAATTCCAGGTCAGCACCATCCTCGTTGTACTTCATACTGCTTTAGTGGGGGCTGCAATCCCTCAACTTATTTATTTCCAAAACTACTTTGCCATTTTATCTTCTGTTGTTCTCTTAAACAATTTTCAACATGAAGTCATACTTGTTGATCATGTTTAGTCCCTGGATATTCAAAATCCTTTTTAAACAGGTTGGGTCAATTATTTTAAGAATTAAATGAAACACATAAGCAATATATTTCATTAGAAATACGCTTATGAAATGGTTAAAACAGCTCCAATAAATATTACATTCACTTGTTTCACTGATTTATTTCGCTTTTCTCATTATTCTGGTAACCCTGTTCACTTTCATTTTATTTTTCTTCAACAGTTTGAAGGAGTCCCATATTATCCAACTGCTGGACGTTTCTGGGAGATTGTGGAAAAATATAAAGTTACCAAATTCTACACTGCTCCCACTGCTATTAGATGTCTGATGAAATATGGAGATGAGTTTGTTAATAAGTAAGACATCATCCGTTCACATTCTGTCATAATATTATTGAAAGTCACGATTGTAAGAGCTGATTAATTAATTCATTTTAACCTCCTAAATACTATAATTTGCAAAAAAAAAAAAAAAAAGGTGAAACCAAATATTTTCTCATTGATTATTTTTAGTCATGATGTGAGTTCCCTGAAGGTTCTGGGTAGTGTTGGTGAACCTATCAATCCTGAGGCTTGGTTGTGGTACCACAATGTGGTTGGCAAAGGAAAATGTGCTGTTGTTGACACTTTCTGGCAAACTGAAACGGTAAGTTCAATTGAGATTTCTTCGTTTGGAAATGAATATCTTATATCAAAGCCTAATCAAATACTTTCATGGATGTCTTAAGTCTTTACACATTTTCTTGTGACATAATACTTCACACATAAAACAATTTATCTGACACTTCCTCATAATATTCTTTTACAAAACATTTTACTTGCCCACAAAACTGAATAAAATATTGAATGAGTGAAATTTTCCCAGTATATATTTTGTCGGACAGTGAGAAGACATTTGTTTTAAAATCTGATTTGTGTTATGCAGGTTTTTCTTCGGATTGTCATATTTATGACCTGAATCTAACTTAATGTTTCTAGTTTTAATTAATTTACCTTCTCGTAGAGTAAATATTTATATATATATTTCGTCATCATTGTTTAACGTCTGCTTTCCATACTATAAAATTAAAACAGCTAGTTTTAATTGTCTAATTAGTTTAAACATTTAAATTTTTTAAAATTTATAATTTTTCACTTTTGATATTATTTCTAGGGTGGCCATGTGCTAACTCCTTTACCTGGGGCAACTCCTACAAAGCCAGGATCTGCTGTAAGTAAAATTTCATTAAGGAAACTATATAATTGTTTTGTAGCAAAGACTTTTTATATAAAAATGTTTCTTTTTGTTTTGCTGCAAAATAAATTTTCAGAAAATTTTCTCTTTCTTTAATTAAACAGTTTCCAAGAAAAGCCTCTGGGTTTTTTGTTTTTTTTTCTTCTTTTATGTAAGTATAATATCAGGAAGGGCATCGTTGCCATAGAAACAACCATGCCAAAGCAGACATTGGAGCTTGGTGCAGTCCTCTCGCCTGCTAAGCTCCTTTTGAGCCATCCAACCTGGGTGATATCACCTGATATTATTACATTGTCTTGCTGTTCCATTTTTCAGTCTGAATTTCAGGCTAAAGGACGAAGGAGAGATTAGTTATAAGGAGAAACACAAACGTGAGATATAGAAGAAAATATAATCAGGTTTCTATTGATAACATCCCAGAAAAATATAGAATGGAATATCTTTATTCTCTTATTGATTAAGTTAATTGCATTGACAGAATTATATTTTGCTAGTAGAAAAAAACCCATTTGAAATCTTGAGGCATATCGAGATTATTTTAGCTAAAATTTATGTTTCATACTGTGCCATGTAAAAAAAAACACCTGTGCTGATGCCACATGAAAAGCACTCAATACACTGTGAAAAGTGGTTGGTGTTAGGAAGGGCTTCCAGCCATAGAAGCCATGCCAAAACAGACAGTTGGAGTTTGGTGCAACTCTCTTGTTTGCCAGTTCCTGTCAAACCATCCAACTCATGCCAGCATGGAAAATGGACCCTAAATGGTGGAAGTAGCAGTAGTTGCAGTGTCTACTCTTGTTGTTCTTTAAACTAAATAGAATTATTTGAAATAACTCCATTTCCTCTGTTTAAGTAATGTGTTTGTCATCAGTTGTGAGAAGAAATGCTGATACAGTTTTGTTTTTTTTTACCTTTTTGGCTGTATTCATAAACAATGTAGCCATATATATATATCATCTTCAAACGTATTTCTCATTCCAGACTTTCCCATTCTTTGGAGTTCGCCCTGCAATTTTAACTGCTGAAGGGAAGGAAGTAAAAGGACCAGTTGAAGAAGGCTATTTAGTAAGGAAATGGTTTTTAAGATTTAAACTTCTGTTTTTGCTGTTGTTGTTGTGGTGATGATGGTGCAAGAACACAAAAAGTGGGAATGTTTTATTTCCATCAGAGTTAGTTGGGAGGCCCCACAATGTCACCCTAGAATTAATCACATCATCAAAATCTTGAAGCTGTGAGATAATGCACGATTAATTGACAACAATTTGGATAAATAAGCATTAGAATCGACAAAGGAATCTGAATGGCAAAAGGTTAAACGTTATATTAAGATTAGATGAGTGTTTGTGAAAAAGTGTGATTGAACACCGGTGTAATGAAAAATGATAATTATTCTTTAATTAATTAGGTTTTTAAACAACCATGGCCTGGTATGATGAGAACAGTTTATGGCAACCACGAAAGGTTTGAAACGACATATTTCAAGAAGTTTCCCGGATTTTATTGTACAGGAGACGGTAAATATAAATTTATAAATTCACTTCTTTTCTCTTTGTGCAGGATTGTTGTGTGGGAAATAAAATGTAGTTTTTGGGGAGGCACTAATAATGGAATTATTATAATGAATTTGAGTCAGTTCTGAGATCAATTTATTCAGTTTCTACGGAGTGTGGGATTAGGTCTTGTATATTTTAGTATTAGCAAGGGCACCCAGTTGTAGAAACCATGCCAAACAGACACTGGAGCACGATGTGGTCCTTGGGCCCATCAAATCCTTTTCTACTCTCAGCACAAGGCCTGATATTTTAGGTGAGAGGGGCCAGTCGATTACATCGACCCCAATACACAACTGGTACTTAATTTATTGACCCTGAAAGGATGAAAGGCAAAGTCGACCTCGGCAGAATTTGAACTCAGAACATAAAGACATGAAATACCGCTAAGCATTTCACCCAGCGTGCTAACGGTTCTGCCAGCTCGCCGCCTTGGGCCCAGTCCGACCCATGCCAGCATGGAAAATGGAAATTAAATGATAGTGATGATGCTGATGTTCATTTGCACTCATCACATGATGTCATGATAAGGGTACCCATGGATGCACATACACATGCATACATGCAGATATATATATATGTGTGTATATGACAGGCTTTCTTTCAGTTTCTGTCGACCAAATCCACTTGCAAGGCTACTTGGGGCCATAGTAGAAAACACTTGCCTGAGGTGCAGCACTGTGGGACTGAACCCAGTACCACATGATTGGGAAGCAAGCTTCTTATCCACCCAGCCATGCCAATTCCATCAATGTTTTGAAGTTTTATCTGTTTGTCAACCTCCTTCCATAATCTTGAATTAATTTTGTGATTTCTTATTGCTTATTTAATTTTTCTTTTTCTTTTTTTAGGTGCACGTCGTGATGAAGACGATTACATCTGGATCACTGGTCGAATTGATGACATGGTCAATGTCTCTGGGCATTTGATAAGCACCGCAGAAGTGGAAGCTGCCATTGCCGAACACAGTGCCGTTGCTGAAGCAGCTGTTGTGTCTCATCCTCATTCTGTGAAGGGTGAATGTACCTATGGTTTTGTCATCCTGAATGATGTAAGTAGCTGACATTCTTGCACAATAACACAGTCATCATCATCATCATCGTTGTTTCAGTGTCCATTTTCCCTTATTTCCATGGGTCAGACAGAATTTACTGAGGCAGAAGGTGAAATGTTAGCTCATCCTGTCACCAACCCTTACCTGTTTCCAAATAAGGTAATATTTTCCCATCACTAGACAGATTTTTACAGAAGACTGGAAACATAGAACATTGCTTGCATGATGGTGACGCTTGTTTACAATTCTCACATATCAAGGTGTCGCGCTCACACACACACATATGCATACATACACACAAACACACATACATAACAGGCTTCCACACAGTTTCTACGAACCAAATTCATTCACAAGGCATTGGTTGACCCAGAGTTATAAAAGAAAAGACACTTGCCTAAGGTGCTGTACAGTAAGACTGAACCTAAAACCACTTGATTAGAAAGCAAGTTTCTTAATCACTCAGTCATGTTGAGTCTTTCATATTTGCTCTAATTAAGTACCAGTTGCATATTCGGATCGATCTAATCAACTGACCCTCTCCCCCCCAAATTTTGGGCCTTGTGCCTAGACTAGAAAAGAATATACACGAACTATTTCACAGATAATTTTGATACTGTCATTCTTCAACATGGGAATTACATGTAGAATTTCTTTAATTTTCTGGGATTTTAATTTGTTTGATTTGATGATTTTTCAATTCGTTTTCCAGGGATTTGAATTGACTGAGAAATTAATCACCGAACTGAAATGCAAAGGTAATTAACTAAAAAGCTTTCCTAATGTATTCACATCATTAGTCTAAACATATATGTACACACACAAACACACATACGCTAGCTTTCTTTTACTTCTTCTCCCAACAACCTTAGGAATTACAGAACTACAAAAGTGCCTTTTGTTTTGTTCGTTAAAAATTACATGTCCAGGATATAATTTGTATATTTTTATCTTCAATTTTTATTTTCAGTTCGTACCAAAATAGGACCGTTTGCCCAACCGGATTATATCCAATATGCTCCTGGCTTGCCTAAAACTCGATCTGGAAAGATTATGCGGAGAATTCTTCGTAAAATTGCTGTTGGAGACACAGATTTTGGTGATATAAGTACTCTTGCTGATGAATCTGTCTTAGAATTGATTTTGAAGCATAGACCCCAAACTATAAAAGCCTAAAAATGTTGAAGAACTTTTCACCTTAAACGTTCTTTGGAAATTTAAAGTGAAATTGAAAATTTTGGACCAATTCTAGAAATTGTTTTTTTTTTTTTTTTTTTTTTTTTTGATAATCATAGTCCATATCGTTATTCTAATCATAGTTGGTATTTCAGATTTAATTGTTTTGTAATATGTAAGACTAATGAATGAATTTGTTTTCTGAGTGAAATATTTCAACTTATGAAAAAAAAAAGTTCTTTTTGATAAGATTAGTTTGCTAGAATTTGGTACTTTGAAGGATTCTAAAAAAAAAAAAAAATGTTTATTCTATTAGGAATTTGTTCAAGTGAAATGTTTGCAACAAGATCAGTGTGTATTACCATTCATACTCTCTTCGTACGGCTCACAATGATCAAATATTGTATTTGTTTAATTTACTCTCTCTCTCAACCACTTTATAAATTATTGGCCAGAAAGGAACTTCCACTAGAAGTAAGGTTTCTATTTATCAATGATGATGAATTGGTCACTATTATGTTTTTTTCTTTCTTTAAATTAACTTTTGGAAAGGAGAAAATGAGAATAGTTATGTTCTGGTAAAAATCACGTCTCTGATGAAAATGCTGATGAATTGTGTTGGCAAAAAAAATTCATCCACAGAAGAGTTTGTTGAAGAATTCAGTATGTTTATTTGTCCTGAGGAGTGAAAGAACCTAATGTTTTAAGCACTTGCTCTCCTTCTGAAACAGAAAATATATAGCAGTTGTTACCATGGTTACAAAATGGTGAATGACTCTCTTTCGCTCCTTGTTAAAAACCAAACTCTTCTATGAACTCTCTGAAGGAGATTTTGCATTTTTTTCTTGTAATTATAATACTTCTTTTTCTACTGTTTGGTGCTCTGTTTTGTTAGCATCATTGGCAATAAAAACAAACAAGATTCTGATAAAAAGTTTCCATTACATTGAGATTATTTTGGTTAAGAGAGATGAGAGTTAGTAAGTGATAGTAAAAATTTGTTGTGTTAAAGAATTTTTGAAGAATTTATTAGCCAGAATCCAAAGGGCCTCATACTTGCTTCATTGTAGTGGAAGTTCTTGATGCTAAAACTTCTCTGTATTATAATATTGTTTGGTAATCTCAATTCCTAAAGCAATAATTTTCCATAACAGTAGTTCATCGTTCATGATTTCTTCACAAAAACAAAACAACATTCCAATTTTATTTGACTTCCAAAATAATATTACGATACTCATCAATCTTTAGTATTTAATCTTTTAATCATATTTTCAAGTTGTTGTGAAAACCATTTACAGCATTAAATTTCATGTGATTCATAAATTCTCTGCAAATATCTGTGGCAGATTAAAATATTATCTTGATAAAATAGTGAGTTTGATCTCTTCCTGAAGTAATAATATTGTCACAAGTGTCTGACTTTTTTTCTAAAATACTTATATATATATATCCTGGAATATATTTCTGAAATATATATGCATAAAATAGGCACTAAACATACAATTTGATATTGAGTATAAAAGCAATAAATTTAAAACAATGCCTTACACGGATACCATATATTTAGTGCAGTTTCTTGAACAGGAAACGTGGTATTTTGTTGTATCTGATCAATCATTTTAATTCCAAAAGCAATAAGACAATTTACATGGGAAAATAAATTTCAAAACATTGTTATAATTTTGATATTTGGTGATTATTATCAAGGCAGCGAACTGGCAGGATGGTGAGCGAAATGCATAGTGGCATTTCACCTGTCTTTACATTCTGAGTTCAAATTCTGCCAAGGTCAACTTTGCCTTTCAATAAAATAAGTACCAGTTGTATACTGGGGTTGATGTAATTAATCCCTCCCCCCGAAATTGCTGGCCTTATGTCAAAATTTCAAACTCTATTATTTGATAATTACTTATTGAAAGTTTAAAGTATACAATCCATATTTGACTTCTAATTTTCTGAATTTGTTGCTCATTATAACTTTTGTTATGAACTAAATACAAAAAAACAAAACAAAACCAAAACAAATTGTTATAAACTGAATTTTTAAAAAACTGTTAAATTAGATTTATGCCTATTTGTATTATTTTGAATGCATTAGATTATCAACATGTAGTTATATTCCATGTTTACAACATTAAATTATAAAATGGTGAATTAAATTTTCGGATATTTTTGTGTCAATGTATTTAGATATTTTCTCAGACAAATCTAGTATTTTTTTAGAATTTTAGTTTTGTTGCCAAGACATTATGAAGGTTTTTCCAAGGGAATTTTCAACATTATCTTTTCAACATGTGCTTTCTTGTTATTTCGATATCATACATTTCTTGTTAAATTATTACTGTTAATATCTTGTGGGAGGTTGCTTGTGTTTTCAGGTTTGTAGAAATGTTGGAATAATAAATTATGACTGGAAAAAAGAAAAAAGTTGCCTTTTTATTATTTTTGTTACTTTTGAATTTCTTATTAAATGTTAAAGATATCTTCCAATAAAAATAATAATGTACTCTTCCCCCTCACACCCTAATACTGATAAAATTCTGTTATCTAGGGACGGTCGTTACACCAATAAACACATGCACTGGTTCTATTTCACTTCTTTGTTAGTCAATTGGTTAGTTACCTAACCAATTAACTTATTGATCATTTGTTTTGTTTGTTAGTTAAACAATCAATTAGTTGTTTGTCAAAGTCTTTTCATCACTATTTGCGACCCCCATTAATGATATGCTCTTTCTCTACAATGCCTATCCTGAGTCTGAGACAAATTAATGATTGATTGGTTAGCTATTTTTGTAACTAACCAATTGATGGACAATAAAGAAGTGAAATAGAACCAGTGTGTGTGTGTTTGTTATTCGCATGATGACCTTCCCCAGACACAACAGGATCTGTTTCAACACACAAGTTCACATCAAACGAAATTCAAAAACGAAGTCTGTTATTATGAAATTCTAATCTTTTTTTTTTTTTTTACTTAATCCCTGGCCATTATCTTGTTGAAACAACATTAAAAGAATTTTGTTGTAAGGAAATTCATTACAGGTGTGACTGTGAGGTTAAAGAGCTTCCCAACCATTTAGTCTTGGGTTCAGTTCCACTGTGTAGCACCTGGGGCAAATGTCTTCTACTATAACCCCAGGGCTGACCAAAGCCTTGCGAACGGATTTGGGGATTTGATAGATGGAACCGGAAAGAAGCCCATCGTATGTGTGTGTGTGTGTACCTTCCTATGTCCTGAAATCTTGTGGTGATTGTAAACGAGCGTTACCATTATACAAGCGACGTTGTTCATTTTTATTCTTTCATGCAAAATAGGTCTGGCCATAGGGAAATGTTTGCTTGGAAGCAAGTAAGGGTTGGCGACAGGAAGGACTCCGTCAACAAATTCTGTCTGACCCATGCTAGCATGGAAAAGCGGCTGTTAAACGACGACGATAATAATGATATTGCCATATAATATGATTCAAAGTAATAAATATAATTTATATAGAATCGCAGTAAACATGTGATTCTCTGGTCATTTAAGACGAAATCTCCTTGTCTAAAATACCATATTTAATGGCATAAAAGAGGCACGGGTATATATACCCACCACACCACCACCATTCTACCCATTTTGGCGTCGCACTTTCAGGAAAAAATATTTCCAGTGCAGTAAAGCTGATGGGAAGCCCAACTTGGCATATAGGGACCCGGCATTACATTTTTGAGGATTTATTATTATTTTTTTTTATTAAGCTGGTGTGATTTATATGCCATCAAATATGGTAGACGTTCCTCGGTTTATAAACTGAAAGAAAAAAAAAATGTCGACTGCAGCAAAGTAAAAATTGTATCTCGTGAATTTAATTTTTCTTCTATTAACCCTTGGTTAGTTAAAAGCCATGCTTTACTCACCTTATTAAGAATGTAATTGTTACGAATTATAATATTCTATCGTTATCCTATCGCTGATTACGACAGTAATCAATATATTTGCTGGATCGAACTTCAGTAATGACAATATTTCACTGAATGTTTTATGGTGCCTCGCCCCGTGGCTCTCAACCTTTTTGATATCCGGGCCAAATCCAAAACCTGAATATTTTTTTGGAGGCCACACCAAAAAAAAAAAAAAAAGGGAAGTTTATTATATTTTTCACGAGGCCCTGAGAAAGGAGAAAGCGTTAAAAATTTGATTCTTAGCTTTTGGTACAACGTCAAACTTTTCTTGGATTTATTTTATTGATTGGAAGAATTAAAAATTCAATGACGGCATCGGTGAGATTTGAACTCAAAACGTGAAAGGATGCGACTAAATACTGCAGGATAAACGTTGATTCTCGTTTATCGTCGTGTTGGTTTTTGGCAAGGAGAAAGCATTATGTCAGTTTAATCAACTTCACTACTTAACAATCATCTATTTTGTTCCGACAGTTTTTGAACTCAGAGCGTAGAGTTGGGTATTTTATCATTTGTGCCCGTCCAGTTCACGTTTTATATTTGATATTAAGAATTAGAAACGGCAGAATACGATATTTTCGCGTTGTCAATGCAGATAAATACTTGTTATGTTTCAAAATCAATTTAACCATTTATATCTCTCTCCGCCTCGACAAAATGCGTCTGTGCCTAAAGGAATCAGGATGGATACCATTTATTTTGGCTTCTTTCACCGGAAGCTCTGTCCGTGAGTCTTGCCTCAACAGAAATAGATCTCCGTTTGTTCTTGAAAGTATGACAGCCAATTAGTATGGTGAAATGGTTTAGTAGTTTTATACATTTTAGTGAAGTTTTCGAATCTCCGCCTTCTACCAATATATGCCATTATCTACCAAAATGTGCCTGGGACAAAAAGTTTATAGTTGTGAACTAAGTTTCGTGATAGAAAGAAATGGATAAAAGTCATTTATTATCAACAGTTCATTTGTTATTTGTCCTGTTTGTATGAAAAAATTAATGGTTCGGTACATCTATTTACAGAATATAAACATATTTCAGAAATATTTTTCTGTTTTTTAAAAAAATGCCCCTCGGACTTATGTGTTACATAAACAATAATGCTTGTTTCTTGAATGCTTTTCAACATGGCCCATCACAACGATAAATACCAAAAGACTTTCTTCTCTGATTTTACAAAACAAATGACCGACAATTTATGTTCTAAGGATGTTATTACACCGCATTCTTTATGTAGACACATAAATTGTCATAAAATTATTCCATTTAATAACAATGCTGACGGGCAACTTAGAAAAGATCTCCATATAATTAAGAAACTTGGAAGTGGAGGATTTGGTACCGTTTATTTAGTTTGTTGGAAATCGAAAAAATTTGCCTTAAAAATTTTGCATCGCAAACCTGACAATTTGGTGATAAAATGTTTAAAAGCTGAACAACGTTTACTTCATTTTGAACACCCCAACATAGTAAGGACTCTAATGGTCCATTCTTTTTGGACTGGTCATGAAAATGGCTTGATTCTTATGGAATATGTTGGCGAGAGAAATTTACGGTGTCTCATCGATGACTCTAAAGAAGTTCTCTGTTATAATCGTCGTGTGAAATATGGTTTACAAGTTTCAAAGGCCATGGAATTCATCCATTCAAAGCATGTTGTCCACTTGGATTTGAAACCCACAAATATTATCATCACAGATAATGATGTTTGTAAAATTTGTGATTTTGGTTGCAGTCAGTGTGTAAAATGGCCAGTTGTGGAAACGTCTTCATTGTCTGGTACGGCAACATACATCGCCCCAGAACTTTTAAAAGGAAAGCAACCGACCAAGAAATGTGATGTTTATTCCTTTGGAATCATATTATGGCAAATGTTATCAAGAAAAGTGCCTTTTGAGTATGAGAATCCGCACGTAATTATCTATAAAGTGGTGACTGACAATCTACGTCCAAAGGAAATCGATTCTCTAAAGACTTCGAAAGATTTGGCATATGTGACTCTCTACAAGCAGTGCTGGGATAGAAAACCGCAGGACAGACCAACTTTTGAAGGATTAGTCGAAACCTTTAATACTTGGGTTAACAAGACCTTTTTTAAATTATAAAATATTTAGTACTAATTCATTAGGTTTTAATCTTTCTCCTTCCAATACACAGACACACGAAATATGCAAATACAAGACGGAATCTTAGATTAAAATCTTTAAAAACAATTTCCATGTTCTCGGAAATTAACTGTTTTTAGAACTTGTATTTAGCCCAGTTATTCTGTTATGTCCTTTTAATGGCTTTTATTTATAATATTAAATGAATAAATTTTTTTTAAATACAATTTTATTTCCTTTCTACCTGCCTATTCTCTTTTAGAGATTAATTTTAAAAAATAATTTGACATTAAACTAGTTGAAAGCAACTTGAAATCGAATTTTCTGTCCTGCTTCTAATCACTTTCTTTACGACGTTTATTGACTTCAAATGAATTCGACTTGAAATCTTAAAAGTTTGTTTCATATTTTTAGTGAATTTAGATAAACGTAATAATTTTATTTTTAACTATAGAAATCTACCAACAGAAAATAAGGAATAAAAAGAAAGTCTCAACCTCTTGGCGAATCTTGTCTAAAGTTTCGATGACCAAGTTACTCCAGAAGCTTAGTTTCATGTTATTACTCACTGCGAAATGCACAATCAAGACTATAACTTCATAAATTATTTAAAAACCATTTGAAAATTGTTTTTGATTTTATCGTTGTCAAAATCTGAATCGTATTAATAAATCCAAAGTTTGACTTTTTTTAGGTAGGGTTTCTTCAGCGTATACTTACAACAGAGAACAACTTGGAATTCCAGCAATAAAGATATATTTGGTTAAACTTCTTACACTTTAAGCAATCTTATACACTTGTTCTAATCGAGCAAATTTATAGTCGAAAGCGTTTCAGTCGTGACAACCCCACTACTTTTTTTTTAAATAGTATATTTTAAGGTTACATAATCCAGCTCTGAAAACCCTAGGATGTAATTTGATAGCGATTTGGGTGCCATTTCAAGCAGATCAGACCTCTACAAAGAGGCGGATTGATGGGGAGCTCGTGGCTCTTTCCGTAATGTCTTTAGTGCTGATACAAATTATTGCCCAATTAAGGCGGCGAGCTGGCAGAAACGTTAGCGGTATTTCGTCTGCCGTTACGTTCTGAGTTCAAATTCCGCCGAGGTCGACTTTGCCTTTCATCCTTTCGGGGTTGATAAATTAAGTACCAGTGAAATACCGGGATCGATCTAATCGACTGGTTCCTCTTCCCCAAAATTTCGGGCCCTGTGCCTAGAGTAGAAAAGATTATTTGCCCAATTGGATCCAATGAGAAAAGAAATGGTCGGCTACATCATTAATGAACTTCAACAGATTATTTTTCCAAATTCAAACTAACCAGACCAAAAAAAAAAAAAAAAAAAAAAAAAAAAAATCGGTAAGACCAAGATTGATTTGGTAAAGCTCAAGTCGATCGTTATATATTCTGACTTCTTCGAACAAACGACATTCTAGTAATAATATACATTGCACGGTTGTTGAACTTCATAATTCTCTTGCTTATGAAACGTAACTTATTGTACTGGTTCCGAGTTCTATAGAAAATCCGAACGAGGACACCTATAACAGTTGGAATTTCTCCGTCTGCTTTACGCTTACTTTCTTCATTTTAAGGGGAAACGATACAATTGGGTTAATCGACTCCAGTAACTGACTAGTTCTTATCTTTTAACATTCCTAGAAAGGACGGAAGGCAATATCACAGTCGGTATGATTGGAACCCAGAACATCGAAGGTCGTATGCAGATATTCTTTTTTATTCTAGGCACAAGGCACGAAATTTTGGGGGAGGGAGCCAGTCGATTACATAGACCCCCTCCCCACCAGTACACAATTGGTATTTAATATATCGACTCCGAAAGGATGAAAGGCAAAGTCAAATGTAAGTTACGTATTGTTCTCTCGTCTAGATAAATATTATGTCGGCTGCTTTAAAGCGAAAATGAAGGTCAGTATGGTCGACTATTCATCGCCTTCATTTTCGAAAAGTTTACCATTATCCGAGGCGCATTTAAAATAAATTTTGCGACGATAAATTATTTTACAATTAAATTGATATTTTAATACGAAATTATTTAAAAATAGAACACGTCTGTTTTTAATTAAATATGCACATATATTTGCCCCGTTGATAGTTTCGTACTTCCTGTCGTCACGTTGTAATTTAAAAATGGCGAAGAGGAAGGCGTCGCGTGTTGAACCTGCGAAAAAGAAGTCGAAACCAGAGGAGAAAGTTGAAGTTTTACCTTCTGTTATACAATCTGATGATCCACCCGTCAAAAAGGTATGTGTACCGTTTCAATTTATTGAAATTAAAAAAGCAAAAACGATATAACTAATTCGATATCCTTTTTTTTTTCACGTGCGTCGTAAGCCTTATGCTTCGCTTCATAAATGTATTTTGTTCATTTTTATCTTTCATAAAAATTTATTAAATCGAACACTCAAGAAAAAATAAAAGAAAATGTAAATTAAAAATTCTCAAACGTTAATAACCATAAAAAGTATGTTTTTCCTCCAACAATTCGAAGAAATTCACGACTTCATTATATCAGTCGTTATTCTCACTCACGTGGAGATGTTGTGAAATGACGCAGATTCGTTCTACATTCATTTAAGTTTCTCACTACACATTTTCCTAATGACCCACAAATTGCTGAATTCCCTACCCACCTTTCTTCGAATAAATTTATGGACAAAAGTGAAAAATAATTTCCAGATGTTCTTTATGTGTCTTTTTTTAATTTACTGTATACATTTGCATCGTTAAACTTAATAAAATCCTGGTAAATTTTACCAAATTCCTTTGGTGGTCAACGGATCCGTGCGAGTTTAGACCGAAAACGATGTCCTTAGGATGGTCTTAGGATCCACCTGGCATCTGATACTTAATGTTACTTGTCATTTTCTATCTTTATTCTTTGATACAAACCATAGACTGGTCGCTTCAATCAGTTAATATGAACAACCATGGGTTTATTGTTCAATTTAAACGTGAATGCGAATTCAAACTGGTTCTCTTGTGTTCTTGTAACTGAATTGCCGAAATGTGTCTTTTTTAATACAGACTAAATGGATAAACAAACAGAGGGTATTGGTGCTTGCCACCCGAGGGATTATGGCCCAGGCTCGTCACTTAATGAACGACATGAAGAGATTAATGCCTCACTGTAAACGAGGTAAAAGCTTTTAATTACTATGATGTTGATAAACTTTATTTTCTTTATTGTGCAGAATTAGAATTGTCATTTAGAATAAACAGTTAAAGAACTAAAATCATTTAATTCAACGTCAGGGAAATATAGCTGTGTGATGAAACAGCTTACTTTGTAACCGCATGGTTTCACGTTCCTTGTAACTATGTATTATCTTGGATATATCATCATTTAATGACTGTTTTCCATGCTGGCATGGGTTGGACGCTGGTAAGGCTGGGAACTGCACTAGGCTCCATTGTTTTGCATGGATGCCCTTCATAACACCAACCGTATAAGTGCTTTTTACATGACACCAGCTGTGATGTCGTTTGGGCCCCACATAAAGGAAAAACCTGGTAATTTGATGGGTTTCAGTGAGTAAAGACATGGAATAAAGTATTGTAAATTTATAAAAATGGTGTTGAGAAAAGCATCAAGCTGTAGAAAACTGCTTCAAGAACTCTTGTCCACCCATGCCAGTATGGAAAAAATAGATGTGGAAATATAACCATTATTTACTTGAATAGCAAGGACAATATCCTTTTTGTGTAAGTTATATCATTGATAGAAGTAGATAATATTTTAATTTATGCTTTTACCAGCATGTATTAAAAATCAGGGTGACACATGAAAAGCACCTTTCAAGTTTTGGGCCTCATGGAGGCAATGATGAATGACTGAAACCTTTGGCATTATGTTGCACTTGAGAAGACTCATCGAGTCAAGCGAAATCGTAGTTGTGGCAGACACAGGTGTCATGTAAAAGCAACCATTACACTCATCCAGCCATTGAAACAATGCCAAATCAGACTGGAGTCTGGTACAACCATCCAACTTGCCAGTCCCAGTCAAACCATCCAACCGATGCCAGCATGGACAATGGACGTTAAGTGGTGATGATGATATTCATTGAAGTTTGTTTCCTGCACAGTATATTATTATGTGTTTAGTGGCATTTCATCCATCGTTATATTCTGAGTTCAAATTCCACTGAAGTCGACTTTACCCTTCATCCTTTTGGGGTTGATATAATGAGTACCAGTGAGACACTGGGGTTGATGTAGTCAATTTCTCCATGCCCTCAAAATTACTAGCCTTGTGCCAAAAATTAGAAAGAATTATTATTATTTTGACTTCATATATTTTTGGTTTGTCTAAAAAGATTATTTTTTTGTTTACTGGGCAGAACCCAAAATGAATTGCAAAGATGATATTCCTGCAGTAAATCAGGTAAGTGAAAAACTGTAAAAAAATATTTCTTATTATTTACATATTGATTGTATTAGTTATTGATTTTGCATTTGTATTAGATATGTGTCCTAATTGATGATAGATTCTATTACTTTTTAAAAGCTTCTTCTACGGCTATGATTGATGACATTTTAGAAATACAAAAATCATTTCCTATCATACTACAAAGCCAACAAGGCAGCCTGTACACGATCACTTGATTTGCTTGAAATACCAGCAAAATTCCTCTCAAAGCACATCCTACTATATTTAGAAATAGAGACATTGGATAGTGCAGTGAAAGTACACTAAAATTAAAAGATCCTTGAATGTCTCTTCTATATCTGGTTAGGGTTTACTTAAAGCTAAATAGCATAACCCAAAAGACTGCATCACAAAAAGCAAGGTTTTTCTTCCAGTATTAAATTATTTTGGTCCCTAACCCTCCCCCCCATCAAAAAATGTGTGACCGATTAGCAAGTCTCCTTGGCACAAAGACATTGTTTTCTTGGACATCTTGGGCTACTGCAAGGATTTCAGCTCATGATGGTTTATATAAGGTGCGGGCGTAGCTGTGTGGTTAAGAAGTTTGCTTTGTAACCAATTGGTTTCAGGTTCAGGACCACTGCACAGCACCTTGGGGCTTCTGGAACAAGGCTGATCATCAATTATCTTGGTTGTTCCTCATCTCCTCTGTGAGGATCAACAACCTGAGGTCAGTTCTGCTAGTTTCCCTTATCATTGGTTTGTCTCTGCATGACAAAAAAATTTTTTTTAATTATGGAATTGAAACTAAGTTGTCGTTGGAAAATTTCTGCTTTCAGTTCTGTGAATCATTGCTGTAATATATTTCCCCCTTTTTTTTTTAATTTGTAGGTGTGTGAAATGAGGAATTGTAATAAGTGTATACTTTTTGAATCAAGGAAAAAGAAAGATTTATACATGTGGTAAGTTTAGTTTCTTTGAGACAGGAGAGCGTGAAAATTGAGAAAATGTTTTTTGTGTGTGCATATTTTGTAAAATATATTAATAGAAGCTTTTATGTGTTTCTATATCATTTAATTTATGTCCTTTTTTTTTTTACTTTCTGTAGGATATCAAACGTCCCAAATGGACCATCTGCTAAGTTTCATGTACAAAACGGTAAGTAGAATCTTGAAATTTGAAGTAAATATTTTCAGTGTGAATAACGTGTTTTAGGTTGAATGTTCTTCTTAGTTCCATCATGAAGCATTATTGTGTGTGTGTGTGTGTGTGTGTGTATGATTTTCTAGTTTCATAAGATTTGATCAAGTACTTGTAGGTGGGGTGGGGTAATACACACACAGATATACATATATACATAAATACATACAGGGATTGAACAAAATAATGGAAACACCATAAAATTTCAAACAAATTTATTTTGATATGGCGTAGGACCACCTTTGGCAGTAATTACAGCTTGAATTCTATGAGTTATGGACTTGTACAAAGTTTGAATTGTTTCCAAAAGAATTTCAGCTAAAAGTCTCCAGTTCTTGTAGTGATGATGGTGGAGGCTATCAACTCTTTACTTGTTTTTCTAAAATGCACCATAAATGTTCACAGATCCTCCGTGTTTAACAGTTGGAAGAAGGCAGTCTGGGTCAAATGCTTCTTTTGGCTGTCTCCACATGTATACTCGGTCGGTGGTTGGAAATAAGGTAAAGGATGACTCATCCAAGAAAATAACATTCTTCCACTGCTCTGGGGACCAATTCTGTAGGTTTTTACTCCACTCTAAATGCTTTGCAACATTTGTTTTTGAAAGTAGTGGTTTTCTGATTGCAGCTCTCCTGTGAAATCTGGTTTTGTGCCGCTCTTGGCAAACAGTTTTTGTGGAAACTGGGTTCTTCAGGTGGTCATTAAGCTCCACTGTACTTTTGTGATCCTTTCTAATGATTCGTGTAAGAGTCTGATGGTCCCTATCTGAAAGTTTTGGTTTTGTTTCGACGAGGTTTTTCCCTCTTTCTCAAAGGTTGTCATTACTTTCAATACAGTACTTCTTGCTACACCAAACATTTCGGCTGTTTTTGCTATACTAATGCCTGCCATACGAGCACCAACAATTTGACCTCTTTGAAAGTCCGATAGATCTGTCATTTTAATGAATTTTAATTACCTTTTTCTGATGATATCTGAAAGAAACAGCCTTTTTAGCAAAACATATTAAGCAAAAACAAGCTTTTGACAGTTTTGTAGATATTTCAAAATTATGGTGCTAGGTGTTTCCATTATTTTGTCCAACCTCTGTTTGTAAAATGTTTATATTTTGTTTTGTTTGTTTCTCAATCTTTGTTAAAAAGCTTTTTTGTTTGTTTGTTTTTAGTTCACACTATGTGTGAATTGAAATTAACAGGGAACTGTTTGAAGGGGTCAAGACCCTTGCTGATATTTGATCAAGTGAGTACTCCCTGGTTTTCACATTTCATAATCTCATTGATTTCTGTTTTATTAAATATTTTATTGATACAAATATTGTAATTTAAGCTTTTTTCAATTTTAATTTTCTTTTAAACATTAAATCAAACATTTTAGTGTAATCAGAATTAGTAAAATTTCCTCTTTTTCTCTCTTGCATTGACTGGTTTCCCCCTACCCCCATATGTATCTGCTGTGATGCAAACTCCTGACAATTCCGCACCAAATGCAAAGGTTTCCTTGTGGGCTGCTGGCACTTCAGTGATGCAGTTAACTGAATCATTTCCCTGTATCAACATGTTTAATTCTTTAACCTCTTCAGCCAAAAGGAAAGTGTTAAAGGCAGAATTGGTTCAGACGAAATGTAAATCTGGACTTGTGTTGCTGCCTAAAATCTTCCTCTCTCTCTCTCTCCAGAAACTTCATTCAGTATGACTGCATCATACTCCAGTGTCTCTTTGAGACACTGGAGTAGGATGCAGTCCTTGTCTCCAATCTGATCCTCAAACTGTGCAACCCATGCCAGCATGCAGCACAGATGTTAAATGATGTGCTTTTGATTTTAATCTTTGTTTTTGTTCATATCTAAAATTCCTGAGAAGCTGAACAACCAACTTCATCTGGAGATGTAGTTCCTGGTTGATATTAAATAATTCTTCTTCTCACACAACAATCGATGGAAATCTCTCGTCATCATTGGTATTGGTAGATAAGAACATTAAGATAAATCTCTGTAAATTGTGATGACGCTTTGTTTTTAATTTAATTCTGTCGAGTCAGCATTTCTGTTAATATTCTACAGAAAAAATCTCCCAAAAGAGGAGGGTGGGGAATCTGTAATGATGGCTTAAGGAAAATGTAGGTTCCATCAAGGGCTTGAGGATTTTTAATTTGTGGTTTTACTTTTTTTTTTACTTTCAATGTTTTTAGACATTTGATTCTGAACCACACTGGAAAATCCTAAAAGAATTGTTTACACAAGTGAGTTATGTTTTATAATAATATTCATCTTCCGTGCGTGTGTGTGTACTCTGGATTTTTGCTCTGAGTTTAAGATGTATTTGTATTCAGAAAAATCTTTTCCCATTGTAGTAATTACTATTCTTTTCCAACTCCTTTTTATAATACAACTTACTTCTGCAGGCATGGGGGTGGGGCAGAGGCTGGCTTGGTTTAGTTCTACTTTGATTGAGCAAAATTGTGGGCAAGTCCATCAGTTGTGTGTGTGTGTGTGTATACATTGAGTTCAGATTCTACTAAGATTGATTTTGCCTATCCTTTTGGGGTTGATAAAATAATTGCCAGTCAAGTACTGGAGTAGATGTAACTGACTTACCCTTCCCCTCAAAAACTGCTGAATTTGAGACCATTATTATTAGGCCTTGTGCCTATGTTAGAAACTGTTATTATAATTAATCTTGCTGTGTTAATGAGTGAAACCTTATTTGTCTTGAAGTTCTAAATATTAATATGTATGGTTGGTTAGGAAGGGCATCCAGCTGTAGAAGCCATGCCAAAACAAAGTATGGAACTTGATGGGCTCCTGTCAAATCACCCGACCCATGCCAGCATAGAAAATGGACGTTAAATGATGACAAATTGTAATCTATATACATTCTGAATTTTTTTTTTTAAATATCTTTAACCATTTCTTTTCCTTCTTGAATTTCAGATTTTTGGAACACCAAATCAACACCCAAAGAGCCAACCTTTCATTGATCACATTTTCTCTTTTTCAATCCTTGACAATCGTATTTGGTTTAGAAATTATTCTATCACAGATGAACTGGGGACACTTGTAGAAATTGGTGAGTATTTTTGCATAAAGTTTCTTTATACAAAAAAAGTGGAGGAATTGGTTTAAAAATACCTTGTGTTTGGTTCTATTCCCTTGTTTTGAGCCAAATGCAATTAAGTTCCAGTGAAATATTTTTAATTTAGTCCACATAAGACTTGAGGGTCCGTGCAGGCCAAATAGTAAATTGGGGATTCACATATATTAGGGGTCCATGTAAGGTTTTGCAAGGGACATAGGTTTCTTTCTTTGACATAGTTTCAAACTACACAAGTGAATGTGTGAAAAGCAAAACGGATTTTGAAAGAAGTGTCTATAAAGCCATCAAATGGGTTGGGTGGAAGTCCATCAAAATAAAGTTCTTGTGATTTTTTTCCATTTTATGAGAATTGCTAGTTTCTACTTGGACATTGACAGAATTTTGGTGAGAATAATAATTACTTGTCTGATGTAATTTATTCATCTCAAAGAATGAAGTCCATTAAACTGAGAAAGTAGTTCAGTTTATAGAAAGAACTATAAAATGGACTTTCTTGTGTTATGTTGTTTCATCTAATTTTACACATCTCTGTATTTTAATAATGGTTTCAAGTTTTGGCACAAGGCCAGCAATTTCGGGAGTGTGGGGGAATGTAAGTCAGCTACACAGACCATATTTTATTGACTTCAAAAGGATAAAAGGCAAAATGGAACTCAGAATGTAAAGATGGACGAAGTGCCCTTAGACGTTTTACCTGTTGTGCTAACAGTTCTGCTAGCTTGCTACCTTTTCTTTCTTTTAATAATTGCAATAATTTTGGTAATTTATAAAAACAATTTTTTTTCTTTTAGGTCCACGATTTGTGCTTAATCTTGTCCGAATATTTGAAGGAAGTTTTTGCAAATCCTGCTTGTATATAAATCCTCATTATAAATCTCCAAATGAAGTAAGTAATAATTTACTTTCAATAGGTGTTCTAATGAAATTCTTTAATATTGTCTTAAATTACAAAATTGTTTTTGAATGGCTTTATTTGTGGGTCATTTTAAGTTTGATGAGAATTGTATTTTCTGTTTTTCAGTATCGACGTTTACTTCATAAACAGAGTGCTCTGAAGTATGTCGGAAGGGTTGGAGCCAAACTTGGCCGGGACATGCGGAAGCTGGATAAATCCTATGATCTTGATTCAACTAATGAAGTTTTTAATACTGCAAAAGAAAGGGATTCAACTAAGGAGGTCCTTGATGATGCTAATAAAGCTGAATAATATTTTCTTTCAGATATACTTTTTGTTATTACATTTCTTTTTTTTTTTGTGTCAGCATGATACACACAAATACATCATCATCATCGTTTAACATCCGTTTTCCATGCTGGCAGGGTTGGACAGGTCTGGCAAACCAGGAGGCTGCACCAGGCTCCAGTCTGATCTGGCAATGTTTCTACAGCTGGATGCCCTTCCTAATGCCGACCACTACGAGAGTGTGTTGGGTGCTTGTTACATGCTACCAGCACAGGAGTCTGTCAGGTGGGCCTGGCATTGACCATGTTCAGATAGTGTTTTTATGTGCCACAGGCATGGGAGCCATATGAAGTCCTTAACTGTTTTTCAAGTAAGGGATCTCTTATACCTCACTACTTCAAAATACCCATATTTTCTCATTGTGTTAAATTTTTGCTCACACTGAAATCGCCAGACTAAAAACCTTATTTCACATGACTATGATGATGATGATGTCTCAAAGATCGATATATGTACCTCATCCAGAAACGAATGTTGAAATCCCTCACCAACTAAACCAGTGGTTCCCAACCTTTTCACTATCAAGGACCTCTTTTATTTAAATGAGTTTTCCCATGGACACCAGGATATTCTTTTCTACTCTAAGCACAAGGCCCGAAATTTTGGGGGAGGGGGACAGTCAATTAGATCGACCCAGTATGCAACTGGTACTTAATTTATCGACCCCGAAAGGATGAAAGGCAAAGTTGACCTCAGCGGAATTTGAACTGAGGACATAAAGACAGAATGCCGATATGCATTTCGCAAGGCGTGCTAATGTTTCTGCCAGCTTGCTGCCTTGGACCCCTGGATATTGAAACCTCTGTCTGCTTAACCTGTTCACAGACCCCCAGGGGTCCGCGGACCACAGGTTGGGAACCATTGAACGAAACGCTCAAATTAACTTCAAGATTCTGAAGTATTTCTTAATTACCTCCCCTTTTCTATGAAGGACAATTTTTACCTTTTACTTGCTTCAGGCATTAGACCGGCCATGCTGGGGCACTACTTTTAGTCATTTGAGTTGACACCAGTACTTTTTCTTTAAAGCCTGATACTTATCCGGTTGGACATTTTTGGAGTGCCCTCCGTCGAAACGTATGTAGAAAACTTCAAGATATAAATGGTTTAACACCATCCTGAGCGTTCATCTCTTTATTCAGCTTTCCTATATATACTTACACCTATACCCACACAACTAGGCCTTTTCCAGTTTCTGTCTGCCAAATCCCCTGACAAGGCTATAGTAGACGACACTTGCCTAAGGTGCCACATGTTGGGATTGAACCTGGAACCTTGTGGTTGGGAAGCAGACTTCTTACCACACAGCTGTACTTGTGCCTATAATCACAAAGTTTTTGTTAACCAAGAAGGACCTCTTTATGCCATTAGCTTTTTGCATTATTTCTGTCGATTTTGTATTTAAAAATTAAATGCTAAATTTTAATGAAACTAATATATGAAACCTACCTACACAACAGTTTTCTAAAACCAAATGGCCCAGTCCAAAGATTCTGGAAAATATTTGCCTAAACAGACCTCCATATTGAAAACTCATCTTTTAAATAATAAATAACAAAATACTTCAAATCAGAATTTAGTGACAAGGTTATAAATTGTGTCCTATGAAGTGATTCCCCACCCCCACCCCCCGCTTCTTTATGCACATGAAATAGAAATGTTTGTCTTTGAAAAACGGAAGGGCACATCTGGAGTATTTACAATTGAGGGTTTGCTAAACTACAGCTACAGTTCTTGCTGTTAAATATCGCTCAGTTGCTACTAGGAAGGTTCACGCATATCTCTTCTGAAGCTGCCAAATTAAAATGTTGCAGAGAATTTAGTTAACAGTTCCTAAAGAATGTTCTAGCAATATGTTAATTTCTCTATAATGATAGCAGATAGAAGTAGAGAGAGATAATATAAGAAATGCACATACTAGGCTTGGTGGCAGGTAAGTGTTAGTTTTTTTCTTCCTCTTTGCTTGTTTCTTGTTCTTTTTTGTCTTGTTTTCTATGTCATTTCCTGTGATAATTAACACACCTACCGTACCGACCTGGACATCTTACAAACTCACCACTTCTTCTCACCATCTATGAAGAATACAGCCAGAAATATTCCATTCTACTTCATCTTATTACACAAATCTAAGTGAAATAAAATCAATTTTTACATCAAATACATGCAGATTGTTTTAAATGATGAAATATTCAATTAGCCATTAATTTATAATTTATTCATTGTTTTGTGTGTTTTTAAAGTTTCTTTATTCTTAAACATCATTGACATTATGATCAGCTATCTTGGAAGGAATGTTGTCGATATACAATGTCTTGTGTGTCCATGTTTATGAAATAAAGTATTTATTTGGAACACCTGGTCATTGGAATGTTTTGATCACAGTAAAACTCCTACAGAAAAACACAAGATCGTAATCATACCAGTCGTTGAAAGGAGACTTTATATGATTGCTCAGCCTGCTAGAAGTAGTAGCTAAATCTTCCTCAAAGCACATTATACCATCTTAGGAGGGGGGGGGAAGAGGGACACATTCGATAGGTTTTTAAAAAATCCCCCCAAAAAACAATAGTCAGAGCTGATGTTGGGCTAAAAATAACTTGAAATATTAATTTTGATTACGTTGTAGCATGATGTTTTACTTAATCCTACATATTGCTTGTCCTGTTAGACTCTACATTCAGCAGAGCAGGAAGAGATCAGAATAATATCTCCAGTGGACATTAGTGTGTTGGTGATAGAACACAGACAAGATCCAGACTAATTTGACTAAGAAACTTATTTAGTCAAAGTAACACCTTGTATTTTCTTTCAAAATGTAGAAGAAATATGATCAAATTGTGCCCATGTCCTCTGACACCAGTGAGATCAAGAAACCAAATGAAAAGCCCTCCTCTACATCACAAAAGAACTGCAATGCCTGTATCACAGCGACCAGTCCTCATTGAAGGACCTGCTGTCCATTTGTTTGTTTGGGGATTGTAACATTCTGAAGTGTAATGTGTTGTAGGTGCCATATACTGACCAATGAGACCCTTCTCTGTAAACCAGCCACCAAAGACATAAATAATGTTGTCAACGGCAACAACACTGGCTCCAGCTCGGTTGGACAGCATCGGTGGGATAACGCTCCAGCTGTCCTGAAGGAACACAAAATAAAAATGAAATGGAAAATAGTTGAATTCAGTAATGAAAATATTTTGAATTATAAACAGTAAAAAGATGTGATAATGTTTCAAATAGTCAGGTGTTAGATGGAGAGAAGTTCGTTAAGAAAAATGGAGCAGCTCTAGTAGTGACTTTGAACCTGAGCAATAGAGGCCCCTTGGAGGTATTGTGAGCTGATAAGGGATGGCCATGAAGACGGGGCACTGGTTGTTTAGAGATGTGACTTCTTTTTAAAAAATAAAATATTGAAACCAGGTACAATGTCTTTATTTTAAACATTAAAAAAAAAATAATCAAAATCGCTGATTGGCAAGAGTGCCAGTGGAATGTTAAAAGCATCATCCGAGAGTGATTGTTGCCAAGGCCACAGATTGGCTCCTGTGCAGGTAGCACGTAAAAAACACCTTTTGAGCATGGTTGTAGCCAGAACCGCCTAACTGGTCCTTGTGCCGTTGGCATGTAAAAAGCATCCATTACACTCTCGGAGTGGTTAGCGTTAAAAAGGACATCCAGCTGTAGAAACTGCCAAATCAGATTGGAGCCTGGTGTCGCCTCCTGGTTCACCAGTCCTCAGTCAAATCGTCCAACCCATGCTAGCATGGAAAGTGGACGTTAAACGACGATGATTGTTTTTCACGGGGGAGGGGGGAGGGGTGATAAATGAATCATCTCTCAGCACTTTGTACATAGAATGAATGGTAGGTTCATTGACATCAAACTCCTGGCTCACAACAGCAAAGCTTCTACCATCAACGCATTTTCTCTACCCTTTTCTGTTGACAAAACACTTATTTGCATTGTCTGTTAGGATCAGCTGCCTCCATATTTATCCTGTTCACTGGTCCCATGTTAATGGATACAGCAAGTACATAAATCCATATGGAATATGCAGCATTGTGATGTAAACATGGGCAGTCAATGCATTCTGGGTAGGAGAGCACTGTAGGTGGTTGTTGGGCCACGTTTCTATGATAGAAACAGAATCTTAGATTGATCTACAATCAGTCAGTAAGAAGTGTAACACAGTCGACAAATGAACAAACTGTTTTATCCCAGACCAAAGAATCAGAGATGAATAAGGAACAGGCTGGATGAAGATATACATCATTCTATACTTACAGTGTCAATGCAATATTTTTCGACAACATCCAGGGCTCCTTCATGTTCATTACAGCCACCAACAGCATAAATATAGTTGTCAATGATGGTTACAGCGACATGGCTTCTCTGTGTTGGCATATCTCTCAGAACAGTCCATTCTTTGGTTACAGGGTTGTAGCACTCAGTAGTCTTCAACTCAATGCCAGAATAATCAGCACCACCAATCAAATAGAATAAACCTAAAATCATATTTTAAAATAAAATAAAATAACAAAATATGGTGTTTCCATAAAATAAAATAAAACGTATTCATTTGATGGAATTAGTTCTACGTTGTACAAATTCTAAACATAACTTATTACTCTTTTACTTGTTTCAGTCATGTTGCTGTAAAATTTGTGCTTGGCTACACAAAACAAAGAAAGCACAAGGGGGGGGGGATCTCTATAAGAATGCTCAGAACAAAGGGAAACAAGAAAAACAAGGTCTCCTTGTAGCATAGAAACATTTATTTTAAGAAGTAAAAGAGTTTAGATAAGTTTTGAGTATTAAGAGAGGCAGAGAGGAGACCTGAAGTAGACTGGGTAAGACTGTGGATGTAATAGAGAGAGAATTTCACAGAATATGTTGATAGTAATGACTCTGTTAATTGAAGATTCAGATGTAAACAATTACATATAATGAAAAGAAGGAACCAAAGACAAAATGGTAAGTTAATGCCATCATAACTTCTGCTCACCTCTTATAATATATCGAACACTCACCTTCTTCATGTTCAACATATCCCATGGCGTATCGCAGAGTATTTACTTTACCACACACTATCCACTGATCAAGTGTCGAGTCGTATCTTTCAATGGTGGCCCCCAACTCACTCCCAATCCAGCCTCCGATTGCATATAAATGATTCCTGTCCGCACATAATGCTAGATTACAACGAGGAAAATTCATACAAGCAATTCCACTCCATGTGCCAGTTGTCGGATCAAAACATTCCACCGTGTCACAAATCAATGACTCATGCTCTCCCCCAGCAACATAAACCTTTTTATTAAACACAGCAGTTCCATGGCCACTCCGAGCATCTTCAATGTCAGGCATAATTTTCCATTGCTTTTCAAACGTATCAAATTTTTCCACACAAGACAGGGTTTCGCCATCGGCCCATTTTTTGCCTTGGAGTCGAGAAAATCCAGCAATTATATATATATTTTTGCATGTTTGTAACCTAGGTCTCATTAAACTCGTCTTTAATCTGTTGTGTTTGTACATTTTATAGCAAATAACAGAGAGAGAAATATCGTGTTCGTTATCACCTAAGTCAAAAGAGTTTTGAAGATATTCTTGCAGTTGGTTTTCTGCTATTAAAGGGAATCGAACCGGAGACATGACATCCCAAATAAATACTTTCCGAGTTGTGATGTCATGCAGAAGCCACCTAAGCGCCAGGTGAAACACTTCCAGTTCTGTTCTTACATGCAAGTGTTCACTACTTAAAAAATGGATTAGAGTTTCTTTAGGAAGATCAAAGAATTCTTCAGACTGTTCAACCTCTGCAAAGTGGCTGTAAATATATTTCTCTGCAGCATTCAGAACATCTTTACATGCATGTGCTTCAGCAAATATATAGATACCTGAAACGAAGGAGAAAGGAGATGTCAGCAAAAACTGTAAACTTTGTCATAAATAGCTGAATAATCAGACAAGTACAATGTTCGTTCACTAAAGATGCATGTCTGTTATCCCATGCTGGCACCATGTAAAATACACCCAGTATACTGTGTCAAGTGGTTGGCATTTGGAAGGGCATTCAGCCATAGAACCCATTGCAAAACAAACAACTGGAGCCTGGTGCAGCTTTCTGGCTTTCCAGCTCCTATCAAACCATCCAATCCATGCCAGTATAGAAAATGGATGCTAAATGATGCCAAGTGAGACCTAAATCCAAGACCTCTGCCAGGATGCATACCTTCCTACGTTGGACACTAAACTCCGCTTGCGAAGACCTGTTGAGGCAAGTGAAATCAAACAAATTTCGACGGATGGCACCCACGCCAACGTCTCCTTCATTGGACACAGAAACTTGGCTGGCGAAGACCTGTTGAGGCAAGCGAAAGCGAAATCGTGATGGCACCTGTGCCGGTCGCATGTGTAAGGACATTCGAGCGAGATCGTTGCCAGTGCCGCTGGACTGGCTCCCATGCAGGTGGCACGTAAAAGACACCATTTTGAGCGTAGCCGTTGCCAGTACCGCCTGACTGGCCTTCGTGCTGGTGGCATGTAAAAGCACCCACTACACTCTCGGAGTGGTTGGCGTTAGGAAGGGCATCCAGCTGTAGAAACTCTGCCAAATGAGATTGGAGCCTGGTGTAGCCACTTGGTTCACCAGTCCTCAGTCAAATCATCCAACCCATGCTAGCATGGAAAGCAGAAGTTAAACGATGATGATATATATATATATATATATATATATATATACATGCACATTCATACATACGTATGCACACATCATCATCTTTTTTCTATGCTGGCATGAGTTGGATGGTTTGCTAGGAGCTGGCAAGGCCAGGAGCCACACTAGGTTCCATTGTCTGTTCTCACATGGCTTGATACCATTCCTAACATCAACCACTTTGCAGAGTGTACTGGGTGCTTTTTACATGGCACCAGCACTGACAGGGTCACCAAGTACCTTGCAAGACAGACACATGCATATTCATTCTAGAGTAGAAAGTATTATCATCATCATCATCATCATCATTATTGCATGCTGGACGAAATGCTTAGCAGTATTTTGCTTGTCGCTATGTTCTGAGTTCAAATTCCACCGAGGTCGACTTTGCTTTCATCCTTTCAGTGTCGATAAATTAAGTACCAGTTGAACACTGGGGTCGATGTAATCAACTCATCCCCTCCCCTAAAACTGCTGCCCTCATATTATTATTATTATTATTATACATATGGTTTGGTCTCCTCATTTCTATACCAAGCCCTAACACTCAGTCCCTCAATCACTCACTAATTCCAACCGTTTTCTCCCCTACCGCCACCCCACGTCACGAGATGTACATCAAGAGGAATGAGACAAATCAAAGACTACCATTACATACCAATGCAGTTGTCAACAGACAATTGTTGTTTGAGGTATTCACAGCAGAATGCCAACACTTCAGTGACATCAAACATGTCAGCCGCAGACAGGAGATCCTGACAATTCTCAGTACTTACTTCAATTTGACCTGAAATTATTAATAAAAACACACATATTTAGGAAACAATATAATTATAAAACATTGTCATCATCATCATCATCACCATTAAATGTCTGTTTTTTTCCACGTTGGCACACATCAGATGAAGTAGGGCTTTATGTATATACCTTATATTATCCTGCAGGAAAACATTTGAGGGTTGGTAACAGGAAGAGCATCCAGCTGTAGAAAATCTACCTCGACAAATTCCGTCTGACCCATGCCAGCATGAAAAAGTGGATGTTAAAATGATGATGATGATGAAATGTATAGATATGTAAATACTTTCTCTTTTTTATCCATGGTAAAATAGTTCTGAAAATATTTTCTTCATTTTGTTTTTTTTTCTATATTAATTTACTTGTGTGAAACCTCATAACTTTTCAAACTGTATGTAAAGCTCTGTGACCTAACATTTAGAGGATTGCACTCGAGACTGCAAGGCTGTGTTTCTGATTCCCAAACCAGCAATGGATTGTGTTCTTGAGCAAAAAAACATCATTTCACATTGCTCCAGTCCACTCACCTGCAAATGGTTCACCCTGTGATGGAATAGCATTCTGTTCAGGAGGAATGTTGGCCTGGTCACCTAGCTAGCAAGGTAGCATCATTTGAATGATACAATAAGGCGAGGAAGGGCATTGTAATCAGTGGTGTATAACAACACCTGATAATCTAATCAATACAGCCGCATGCACTATAAATATCAAAATGAGGAGTTATTGATAAAAGATTATCAATCTGGGTAAAATAATTCTCAAGCTATCTGTTAATACAAATACACCAGACTAAGAAAAGGTTTTCAGATTGGTATAGAACCCCAGGTAATCCCAAGGCAAGGTCCAAAGTTGAAGTCCATCACCAGTCAATTTTGTAAATCCATGGTTAATCCCCCTCTTAATCTGCTACCTTTTACACAGAGTGATATACAAGAAAAGGCATAAATAATAGGCTTTCCATATTTAGTTATTAGTGCTTCACAGTCTTATGGCTGTTTCTGATATGTATTATAGGTGTGTTCATGGTTCTGTTTACTCAATCGGTCTTTTGATCAACTGGAAAAAACTGAACAACCTTAATAAATGCTATCATCATCATCAGAGTCTACGACACACACACGTGCATAAAGCGATCACAACTGGAATGCCTTTGGCCATAGTTTTGCTCAATGAAAGTTGACCTGATACTAAACAACAACAAGAAAATATAATGGTCTTTCATTTATATTTCAAATAAATTACAACAAAATTATTTTGGTCAGAAGAGCAAAAAGATAGACCACTTACCAGTATAAAAGAAATGTAGAAGACTTTGAAAAGATTCTGGTTGTAATCCCTGCAATGTGATGACTTTCTGGTCATTTTCTACTAAAGTACTGGTAAACATGGCATTAAAGTAAGAACTGCCAGCAGCCAATACATTACGATGGGCATAAAAGGTTTTGGTGCCAACTTGGATCTCCACATCACACAGAAGCTGATCCTGCCAAAGAGAATATAAATTCTTCAAGACTCGGCATGCATAGCTGTTAGTTTCTTTTGGAGACATATGATGGATAGAAAGGTAACGCTGCGCAAGAGCTTTGGATTTCGGTAATTCCTGCATACAGGTTGCCATGAATTTCTATGTTATAAACGTTTCTTTGAAACTCTTATGTTTCTCTCGTGTGGACCCTTTGTTCCAGTTACGAGAACAAATCCAAAGTTGAGTATTTTCTGTTATAGACATAGAGTTGACACTAAGAGTGATGCGAAATAGCTATCGGTAGCTTTCAAGCTGTGGGTTATGAACATTTAAGCCATCAAAATAGCCAGAAGTCACGAAATGATTTTAAACCTGAAAAAGATAAGAAAATCATAGCAGAGATATCATTCAATGATTACAGGTGAAGATTGGTCTTGGAAATATCTAAAGTTAATATCTAAATTTATAGACAATAGTAGTTATGTAACTGTTGAGTCAACCAAAGCCTTGAGTAGATGGAAACTGAATGAAGCCCATCATCATTTAACATTTATTTTCAATGCAGGTATGGGTTACATCATGTTCCATGTCAGCTTTGGCATGGATTCTACGCCTGGATGGTCATATGCATGTATACATGTGTATATGTGGCTGTGTATGCTTGTGTCACCTCGCTTGACATAGCGGGATTGTTGTAAAATGATTGTTACTGTCATACAAGTAGGATTATTCATTTCAAACATTCTGCAAAAACATGTCTGGTTAGTTGCACAACCTGCCAGAAATAATAACTAACCAATCATGTTTGTTGAACTGAACATTATTGTAAACGCAAGGTAGAAGTGAAATCTCTGACTGAATAAGGTACTGAATCATCAACTCTTAGTCTGCTGGTTAACATCAGTTCCACTGTTCAAGGAAGAGCACTTCGTTTTATGAGCTTCAGTTCACCTAGGAGTAAAGAGTAGATGCAAGGACATGTGGAAATGTTAGCTGCTATTTGGTCAAGTGGACAACTCCACTTTGTAGCAGCTGAACATGCTACAAACAGTTGCCAACACCATCCCAAACCCGTCCCCTCTATCACGTATGATACACAAAACAGTTTCTTGGTTGCCATGTGTCGTATATGATACTCATTCCCATTCTTTTACGACAACCAGAGTAGCTTGGGACTTATGGAAGGAAAGCTTTATATTACTCAAAACATATGAAATGAGGGCTAAATAAAGGTCTGAAAATAAGCATGCACGGTTGGGATAAAATTACGAAAATGCTTTGGACAGGAAAACATTTAAATCACACCGTAACAGTTTGTTTTTGAAAAGGACATATTGGACGTGCTAGAAACAACTGCCTAATCTTTTCAAATAAGACTCACCTATCGTCTTAAATAAGAAAAGGACGCATGAAATAATGGGATACCTGTACGGTTTTGCTTTTGGAACCCTTGCACTCGCACCTTACCTGATATTATACACAAACATGAATATGCAGGGAACCTACAGCGGATATTGAATATTTTCGTTTGCTATAATGTATCGTTTATTTTAGAAGTCTTGAAACCATTAGCTCCATAAAGGTTAACAAGTTGAAACCATTAGCTTCATTAAAGTTTAACGAAATATTATCTAACGGAATCTCTTCAACCATATCGAAGGGATTCTTCAAGAAATCTTAAAAAGTATTCAAGTTTACTTTTAAATACGACGTAGTCAGGGTAAGTGTAGCGTGAATAACCCCTTCAGGGGTTTCTATGACTGACAGGAGAAGGTTTGTACCCAGGTAGGAGGCTTGATATCATTGTTTGCCACCGAGTGTCCGCTAAAGGTATGCCAAGGGCCAGGTGAGGTGTGGAAAAGAAACCGGATCGACGGATGAAGTCGATAAAATTTACCTTGATATAAAATTAAGGATAATTGATTAAATGTTAATTTCATTATAGCAAACTGAAAAATAAATAAAAGTCGAATAAAATCAAGAAATGTTTGAAATGACCGAAAGAAACGGTGTTAAATATAGACTCACTGGTTTTCTTGGTTAATGTTTATTTGAGCCATTTGTGTGCCAGGCAGACGGGGACGATAAAAAATTAGGACTGGAAACGGGAAATTAATTCACAGCTAACGAAACTATTCTTTATATAGTCTTTCAGATCAAAGTTAAATCTAACTCATATCTAGGACTGATAATTATATTTAATGTATTACAAATGCACGAATGTGGTGTTCACTCACACAATCTATTTTATGTGGCTATACTTTTATTTCTCAAGTGTTCGTTTCGGTAATCCAGACCATTTTTTTGTTCTTTTTTTAGTTTTCTGGAACTGAACTGCAACGCTGGCTGTCTTATTCTGTCCCGGGACCATTCTTCACCTCTCTCTCTCTCTCTCTCTCTCTCATTTAATGTTTAGTTGCAAGAAGTGCAGCCGGACAGTCAAGACGTGTTTATGTAATTTATGTTTTTAATTTTTTAAAAAATATTTATCACAGGAATGGCTGTGTGATTAAGAAGCTCGCTTTGCAACCACATGGTTTCGGGTTCAGTCCCACTGTACGGCATCTTGAACCGACCACTACTATGTGAGTGAATTTGGTAGACGGAATCTGTGTGGAAGCCCGTCTTATATGTATGCACTTATTCTCCCTCCTCCGTTTAACAACCGGTGTTGGCTTTCCTGCATTAGAAAACGATAGAATAAATACCAAACATGAAAAAAAAAAAAAAAAAAAAGAGAGGGTGTAACTCTTGTCCAGCTATAATCATAAAAATAACCACAAACACGAGCACCATTGAAGCGGAATAAACGATACTTCTACACACTCTTGTTTGTGGTTATTTTTGTAGCTTAACAAGAGCCACGGGGGTCGAGTTGTTCGATAAACTCTTCAAGGTGGTGCTCCAGCATGGCTGCAGTCCAATAACTGAAAGACGATAAAGATAACAGATAAAGATCCGAAGACTGTACGAACCGGTAGCTCTCAACCGATGTACATATAAGCTTTGGTTGTTAAAATTTATGTCCAAGAAATCGGTTGTATTTCTACGATACACAAAATATTTCAATAATTTTTTATACTCAATTCCTAATAGTATTTAATATGATTTTTAAACGTGAAATGGTTATGAGGGGTCCATCCGAGTAAGATAGGAATCGAAGAGGTTCATTGGTAAAAAAAAAAAATGGTTGAGAACAACAGGCATGTTACTGACATTCGAATTTAGGCCCGCCAGTATCCCTATTCAATATACAATAATACTTGCAACTAAAAAGAATTGTTGTTTGACAGATTTAGCGACAGACACACAAATACACATGTATATATATATATATATATATATATATACGACGGGCTTCTTTCAGTTTCCGTCTACCAAATCCACTCACAAAGCTTTGGTCAGCCAGAGGTTATAGTAGAAGACACTTGCCCAAGGAGCCACGCAGTGGAACTGAACCCAAATCCATGTGTTTGGGAAGCAAGCTTCTTACCATGCAGCCACGCCTTGTCAATAAATAAACATATAGCCGTTTATATGCACTTATTTATATAAATGTTAAATATACATTTATAATTCGAAATCGAAGAGAATGCGCGCTGATTTCGAACCTAGAGCGCATGAGTCGAAATTCAAACGCAGCGTGTAGGAATTTTGATCCCAGTGAGAAAACAGAAGATTATCATTTGAGGGTAATTTTGATACTATTTCTATTAAGTCTGGAAATTTTTAAGCATTTCTCGAACAGACGACAATTTTCCGTTATCTCCGCACAGGAGAAGAATATGGCCTCCAAGCATCAAACCATTTCCATTTATCATTCAGCTTGTTATACATGTGGTTGCATTAAAGGTATTTAAAGTTACCACCTTGTTCCATGTATTTCTTTATACCGTGTTCCTGTCAAATGATATTGCAGCCTTCTGAGTAGAGTCACATTAGATGGCTCCACAACCATGATACAATCTAAACTCCGTAAGGAGCATAGTGCTAGTTTCCCGGGGTGGGGTGGGGAGTCTATATGTTTGTCCTTGGACACGACGCCGGTCTGTCGTAGGATTACTCATTTTTGCCAGCTGAGTGGACTGGAGCAACGTGAAATGAAGTGTTTCGCTGAAGAAGATAACGCATGGTCCGGTCCAGGAATCGAGGCTATTTATTTTCCACCTTATATTGTCCCCTCTATGTACGGCCTTCATGGCCAATTTCATAAAATAAAGAAGCTTGCTTCCCAACCACATGGTTCTGGGTTCAGTCCCACTGCGTGACACCTTGGGTAAGTGTCTTCTACTATAGCCTCGGGCCGACCAAAGCTTTACGAGTGAATTTGGTAGACAGAAACTGAAAGAAGCTCGTCGTATATATTTGTGTGTGTGTCTGTATTTGTCCCCCCACCATCGCTTGAGAACCGATGTTGGTGTGTTTATGTCCTCGTAGCCTAGTGGTTCGGCGAAAGAGACTGATAGAATAAGTACTTGGCTTACAAAGAATAACTCCTGGGATCGGTTTGCTCGACTCATACATAGTGTACTTTGTTCGTATACACATTCTGGACCATTCAAAATTCGAAGGAACCTCTTTGTACGATCAAGTAATTTTCTCTCACCAACATTCTACAAATAATTCTTTTATGCCCTTAATTTGGCAGTCGGGTGGGGGCCGGGTGTATATTCCAGTTGTGCCAGGCGAGCGTTACATATTACCCAAATCTATTTGTTGTACTCGCTTCTTTTCATCTGTCACCACCAACTGTGTTTTATCTTGCAACTCATCATTTCTCTCCCCTCCATCCGTTCCCCCACCATACTGCATCTCTCTCTAAAACTCCCAACCCCTCCTCTAATCATCATTAATCTACCTGCAAGAATGCAGGCTTCACTCAGTTATATAAATTCCTCAGTTTATAAAGTTTTGAAAAAGTTATGAATTCTGTTCTTTTTCCTGATTGAAAGATAAGAATAAGTGAATGACTAAATGTTTTGCTAAGCCAAAGGAATGAATTAATTATAAAGCAAGGTTAGTAAGGATGAAATAATGTTCATAGAGATTACTCTTAGGTGCCATCTGCAAGAAAAAAAGATGAGTTAGTGTTAATGTTTGATGCTGGAAGCATTAGAAAGCTGAAAAGAACAAATGCAACGACAAAAAAAGTCACTTCCTCTCGGGGGGGGGGGGGCTTTTCCGAGAGAAATTTGGTATTATTAGTGCCATTGCCCTTCACATCAGCAAAGATTTCGATTGTGTCCGTCACACGGATTACTTACCAGAACAACCCACATTTGGGCGCCATCCCGTTTCTCAGCTCTTTGATCTGTAGCTTCCTGTCAATACAATCATGGCTTGTGGCGACGGAACTCTCTCTTATCCACAATGTCAACTGTCGGTTTTAGGCGGACTTTTAGAATTTTTCCGTTTCTTTCGGGATTTTCTCCCACTTTTTTTTAGTACTCCCGCACTTCAAAACATTGGGTAGAAGGGGGAAACCTCAACCCACTACTCCTTCCTTCAGGCCAAACTAAAAAAAAAAGAAAGAAAGAAGTAAAGCTCCGCTTCTTAATGGTTTTCAATGAGAAAGGGAGACAACTCTGGGTAGTTTAGGCCATATTAAGACCTCATTAGCAAAGCATATAAACTTCACTGTACTCGCCGAAGTAGAGACTACAGTGTAAGGTCGAATGTAAAAAAAAAATAATGCACTAGCTTAACTAATAATGGTGAATAATTAACTTCCATAATTTTTTTCGCTTATATAATGAGAAAGTTTAACAAGAGTTTGAAAGACTTGTGTTGAAGATAAAGTTCTTAATATGGTAAATACTGGAATTTATCAACCGAAATCTTGATGATGCATCACTAAGCATAGACAGAAAACTGTGAGTTTACTGACTTTAGATTCTCTCGCAAATATGAATTCTCTCGTGTGTTCAACTTATGTTATCTCTTATCTCTTCCTCACTCCCTCCATTATCCGTAAATGTAGCATATATGATATTTTAAACAAGGCATTTCTTTCACGAACGATATTCACACTGACTTTATGATAATGTTGGGCACAGCCTATTTTGGAACACATGGCATGAGACTAATTAAGAAAGAAAGAAAGAACAGCTTAAATTAGTTATCTTTCTATGGCTTCTGTTTATAGATTCGGTTCCCATCTGTTTCCTCGTCTTTACTTTTGTATATAAATATTTTTTCCTCTTCTTAGAATTCTTTTATCTGTGTAATTTAAGAAATATATTCTTTCATTTTCATTGAACTTAAGAAATATTATTGTGTGGGCTTGGATTTTTATATTTTTTTGGTTTTGATCATCAAGGTTAACAGGCCATGTTGGAGCAATTTTCTTCCCATTAAAGCAAATCTATATTTCCTTGTGTTATAAATAACGTTTTCATATCTTTTCGTTTTTTTTTTTTTTCTTATATGCTGTTTTAACTCATAAATTCATCCAGGGTTATCAACTTCATTTTGACAATTAATGAGTTTGTTTACTCTTAGGTATTACCTTTTTCTTTTCTTTCTTTGTCCAAAAAGAGTGAAATCTTTATATGAAAATAGCCTACAATATACTCGTGGGAGTTGGTAAACAAGAGCATGTGTGGATTTTGTGCGCACGCGTATCTAATTAAAGTTCCACAGAAATATTCTTATGGCCTATTTACTTAGCACCAAGTGACAGAGCCTAACGCTTTCAATGAACTTTCTTCATATGTCTGCTAAAAGGTTAGTATTTCATTTTTTTTCAGTGTACAATTATTTTCAATGGTTTTTCGGCGTATTTTCATGTGTAGTCGCCGTTTTACTCAGTATAATTGGTAAATCCATGCGCTTTCCAGAACCTGTTTTCACACAAAATGTAAGGTGGGAAAAATACACGAAAATGGAAGATATTCTGTGACAAAAACAAAACAAATTACGATGGAATTCTTTTCATATTCTTTTTATTGACTTGATCACGAAAAGAGTGAGAAGAATTCTTATTAGATTATATATTGAAAAGGAATTTGACGAACTTTTTGTTTAGAAATTT
>NC_142934.1:3136953-3239453 GCF_046866305.1 Octopus bimaculoides | reverse complement strand
TGGAGAAAAGTCGTCAATGACCTAAGCTCCATTGGGAATGAAGGGTTGAAGTAAAAACTTTATTCTACTGATCCACCTGTCTGCTCCTGTTTGTAGGGTACAAACTTCCTGATTAAAGTTTAGTTATTTTACTAAATTGTTTGTTATTTTCAAAATTGTTTGAAACTAAAGCGGTGCCTTTCAACAGAACAATGGCAACAAAAGGGTTAAAAGTATTTGCTTGCATAACTTGTTAGGTTCTGTTCCAAATGAGGAATCATTTATGCAAGATTGGACATGATTGACCGAGAGAACTTTCTGGTTATTTCATTCTTTCTCAAATCAAAATATGACATTACAACTTTTAGGATTAACAACACGGTCGATAATCTCTGAAGCAAAGCTATATAGGTTTAATTCAGGATTGTTATTTTCTGCAATTTAATCAATATCTTTATCTTTGAACATGGATTTCCTATGGACATTGTTTATTCTGTATTCTATTTCTTTTGTAATCTACTTTACATCAAAGCTGTCAAAATCTTATTCATCTTCTCCACTAGGAATTAAATCATTAAACATAACAATACTCTTAAAACACCTACAGATTTGACATAAGACTGTGTAGCAGCAACCCCAAAATGCACGTCCTTGATTATAGATGGAGTCATGAAGTGCGGGACAAAAATTTGAATGTTGCTTATAGTTTCTTATCAGAGAGAAATGGTATTGGCTGGCAAATATAACTAAATATATTTCCATAGTCTAAAACTTACTAAACTTTCTATGTATTTCTATGTATTTATGTGCGTATGTATATTTTATATATCAAGCCCAAGCATGTTTATTTGCATCACTCTCTCCCGTACCTGCTCACCTGGATTTCTCTTATGGCCACCCTTTACCCTATGGACTCACAGTATAAGTTCAAATCATTTGAAGACTACTATTTCCTATATTGAGCATCTCTGGATCTTACCTCCTGGCTTTGTCCGTCTGCATGGGAATTAAACATTTTAAAATGTCCAAGTACGTGCCATTTCATGACTCTCTGGCGAACTTCGGTCAGAGAATGATTTTATTTCCCTAGTTTATAGTTTATGAAGGAGAATCTGGAGATGACTGAAACGGGGACAGAAGCGCGAAGTGGTTACAGCAGGAGAAAGAATACCGAATGGCGGATGACAATGAAATGTCGCGCTCTACCTCATAAAAGATAAGGTGGCTTGATTTGATTTTCATCTATAGATAGTTGGATGACAGAGCTCTGGCCAAAAGACTCATTAAAAGAGAATACGAATCTACAGCAGGGAGATATATTATGATAAACCCACATACGTCCAGTTGTGTGCAAACATAAAAGGACATCTAATAATAGACCTATTAATACCCACTTCTAACACCTTTACACCCAATCCACCATGCATAACACTATTATATAAGCATAAGGGAATTATAATTCAAGGCCAATAAACAACAGATGAAGAAGAAGAAGAAAAATCTAAGACAAAGAAAATAAATCAATTGTGAAATGGCTTAGTATAAGATATATAATAATCCATATTCGTAGGTGTGGCTGATAGGTACAGTTGTAGCTGTGTAATAAGAAGTTTACTTCCTAACTATGTGATCTTGGGTTCAGTTCCACAGTGTGGCGCCTTGGGCAAGTGTTTTCTAAAGATCTCAGTCAACCAAAGCTTTGTTGGATGTCTTTGAAGGATTGGGTGAAGGAAAGTGGTTTTAATTTATTTGTGTTAATTGTAGAAAATGTAATTTTGTCTCAACTAAAGTATTTAGTTGTTATGCCCAATGTTTTTTTAAAAAGTGGCCATTAGGTGCAGGCGTGGCTGTGCGGTAAGAAGTTTTTGTCCCAACCACATGACTCTGAGTTCAGTTCCATTGTGTGGTATCTTCACCAAGTGTCTTCTACTATAACCTTGGGCCGACCAAAGCCTTGAGTGGATTTCGTAGACAGAAACTGAAGGAAACCAGTTGTGTGTGTTTACATCCCCGTAACTTAGCAATTTGGCAAAAAGAGAGTGATAGAATAAGTATGAGGCTTAAAAAAAACACACTGAGATCAATACATTTGATTAAAAATTCTTCAAGGCAATGCTCCAGCATGGCCCCAGTCTAATGACTGAGACAAGTAAGAGATCGTTTATGATACACGATGAAGATTATAACATGAAGTCTGTTCCAATGTTTCCAAGAGTTAATTCCTTTGCTGACCTTGCTGTTCATGTTATCAGAGTTGGATGGTGAAAGAGAAAGAAATATCCTTCCCTATCTCTGTGCATCTGTAATTGTGACTTTATGAAGGTTATCAGTACACAGATAATGTACAAATATATCTGTGGTCTTGTTGAAGGGTTATGTCTTATATAACTGTAATCCGATGGATCTCCTTGGTTTCTCAACAAACTTAATGCTGAGTTTGCTGCCCATCAGAGCTTTTCCTGAACCTGCAGGTTAATATCCAATGTGGTTTTACCTCTACAAGCATCACCCTTTGGAATCTATCTGTTTTGTACCATGTTTGTTCTGTTTTCTTTATCACAAATTCTCTGCATTCTGTTCCATTGTTTGCCTCAGTTTAATCTAGCGTGAGCTCCAACTAGGGAGTTGTGTAAGATGTACCCCTTTAAAAGGTGGAAATTAGGTCTAACATATCAGAAAAATTACACAAATTAGACTAAACGTATATTACTTAATGATGAGCAGAAAATGTCCCAGAGGGTGGCGTTTCTGCTAATTCTAATGAATGTTTGTTGTATATTCTGTTTTGTACTGTATTGTTTTTGTAGATTTCAAAATACAAAGAAGAGATATTGTCAAAATGGCTGAATCTATTGGTGGCACCAATGCATTACCACTTAGCAAGAAAACGAGGAAACGTCCAACAACTGAACTGCCTTTAAAATTAGATGCAAAGTTACCCCAAAAGCATAATGTTAAAGAAAAAGCTTCTGAACAGGAAATACCTACAGAATCATCAGGTTTGTTTACTAGTTTGTATTTGGCCTCAGGACAAATGAAATAATTTGTCTCTTCAATAAAGATTGTATATTTGATTGGAGCTGGCAAGGCTGGAGAGCTGTACCAGGCTTCAGCGATATGTTTTGGCTTGGTTTCTATAGCTGGATGGCCTTCCTAATGCCTGCCACTTTATAGAGTGTACTGTGTGCTTTTTATGTGGTACCAGCATGGGTACTTTATATGTGGCACTAGAATCAGAGGGTGGCATACTCGTACGTACAAAATAGAGTCAATTTTGCAATTATGAAATTATACAATATTCCTATGCCTATTTGTGACAATAGGTCACGTTTCCACTACCATTTCAAACGGTTAGACTCTTACCACAAAGCCACACCAGTGCCCATATAATATATATTATGAATATATTCATATACATTCGAGGGGGTGCTGAAAAGTTCCTGGCTTTGGGTAAAAGAAAATGCAGCAGGATCAGTTAATTATGATTTTATTCAACATATTCCCCTCTCAGATTCACACACCCATTGCAGCAGTCTTTCAGTTTTTCAAAGTCCTGTAAAATAAAAACTCGGAAGGCTGGGCCTCCAACAAGGCCTTTTGCAATACCCTAAAAGCCAGGAACTTTTCAGCACTCCCACATATATTATTATATATAGATGATAATGATAAAGTCTGAGATTATTTACAGTGTTTTTTTTTTCTTTTTTCTTTTTCTTATCTAGACAGTTCCATTTCTGATGAAGATGGATTGGATTACCATAGTTCAGAAAGTTCTGAGAGTTCTGAATCTTCAGCCTCTTCAAAACATTTGCCTGGTCCTGAAGATGGTTCAGAATCATCAGAAGAAACAGATAGTTCAGATTGTTCTGACAGCTCAGACAATTCCAATAGTTCATCTGAATCGGATATCGAGGAATTAATCAAAAGGATAAAGTCAAATCGTACACATATTGAAGAATTCAATAAGGGCATTTTAAACAAGAATAGTCCAGATACGACCAAGAATCTTCCCTTATTTAGTCACACAATATGTAACCCCTTACTTCATAAAAAGGGTAGTTTAAGTGAAACCAAAAAGAAAAGAAGAAGCAGAAGTCAAATGGAAAAATTGGCAGAATCTTAATTTTTTTTGGTTTTAATCATGGCTTCTAGTTTTAATTCAAAGCAGTTAAAGTTTAGTGTTTTTACCAAATTTCTTATTTATGTGCCTTTGTGAACTAAGATTACAATGAATTAATCATATATTTTTGCTAGGTCCTCCTTTTAATAGTTGAACAAGTCTTCTGCCTAAATCTCACAGAGAATAATGTGAAAACTCTAGCTAAACAGATATTCCTGTAATATCTCTTGAGTAGTTAGCTAAAACTGAAAATCTGGGTTGTTGTCATGGAAACATGAATTAAAAGCCTTCCCATATAAAACAGCATATTCATAGCAATGAAACATTTATAAAACAGTTTCAACAACGAACATTTTGCAGCCCAAAGATCATACAATGAAGTCTCACCCCTTTGGGTACAAGACATTTTGGCACAGCTGTATTGGCGGCGCCTGTTTGGCATCCCTGATTTGATGCTGGCTTATTTAACATCAGATGTTTCAATGTCTCTCCTTCCTCCTCTGCTCTCTCTCTTTCTCTCTCTTTAGGTATGTATCTTTCTTTATCTTTTCTTTTTTATTTGTTTCAATCCTTAGACTGTGGCCATACTGGGGCATCACCTCAAACAATTTAAAGTAAAACAAATTGACTCCAGTACTTTTTTTTTTAAAGTTTGGTACTTATTCTATCAGTCTCTTTTGCCAAAATGCTAAGTTATGGGGATGTAGACATGCCAGCACTGGTTGTCAAACAGTGTTAGCATTCTCCAGAGAAGTTCCCTGGCAACTGTACAACATTTCAACTGTCTATTATAAAATATCAACTAATATTATAAAATATGAGCATATATTATATTTAAAGACCATGTGAAGTATATATGTAATTACTACATGCAAGCACCACATGAACGATTATGGACATTTGATATAAATGACAAATTGTATTTATTTATAATAAAAATTATATTTCAACATTATATTTGAGTTAATTATATTCTTTTCTGCTCGAACGTTGAAGTGAATCTAACGGTTTTTGTGTGTTTCTTAAATGGCTTATAAACACCTTCCGCGCTGCAATTGTTTTTGTTTCAGCACACGATCTCAGATCAGGTCACTTGCTATGATTTTATCCTAAACAAGTCTTGAAACTACTGTAACATAAAGAACTACAGAAAGGGAAAAAGAAGCGGTCAACAAATTTAAAGGGTACCAATTGACAGGAAGCTTAAAGGATTGAATATCATTGACCAGAAGAAAACAAGACAACGTTAGTGAGTTCTAGAGAGCAGCAGTTGGAAGAAAGACGTCATTAGAATAAAAAGACTTATGACTTACAGGAAGCTCAACGGAGAAACTACGAATCTGGTGGTACGTTTAAAGGTTTTCACAGAGGGTACAATTCCAGAAAGTTCGTCTTCGTCAGAGCAATGACCATGGAAATAGTTGTAGAAAAGACAACAAAAATACATTCTGACGACGAGCCAAAGAAACAGCTTTGTACAGCTCTCACGTTTTGTGGACATATGCTTCATTCACATCAATTTTAGGACATACTCTTAACCTCCTTTAAAACATATTGAATTGGGAACTTCGGTCATTTAAGTTTCACCGGAAACAAAACACAGACACCATGAATTTTATGGAAACTAAGCTACAACCATAATATGATTGAGGAAATTCAATAGGAAGCGCCTATAGCGAAGCTTGAGGTTGGGGAGAGGAGGCGCGGTCTGCTCCGGGTTACACTTTTATAAAGGCATTACTTTTGGGGTCCGCAGGATAATCCTGTATAGGCGGCAAATTTAAGGGTTATCTCAGGCAGCACATGATCAAGCAACAGCCCAGAATATATTAGGAACATTTCACCATCTTTCATTTAGGGTGTATTATTGTATTATTGCCAAAAAAGAACCTACCACAAGTGAAATAATTGTATGAAAGGCAGCGAAAATCTAAGATAATATCAACATGAATCATATTGGTTTTGGAAATGAAGGTGGGTGAAATAGTAGGGCAGAATTTTGTCTAAAAATAGAGGATGGTAAGAAAAATGTATGAGCATCGAAGGAAAGAAAAATGATAAACATCTTCAGTTAATGGCAATATCTAAACGAGACCAGTTTAATTAATTCTAATAAATACCTACCGCTTATCAATATTTTACAGTCTGCATTGAACAAGTATAAATTTGTCTGAAACAATTGTGTTATTTTAAAACTAATCTTTAAAGAACTGCTGCGAAAACATAGGCAAGTGCAAAACCGTAGACATGTACAAATATATTTAATTTTTCTGAATTATCAAAAGTATTTTGATACCCCAATGTATCTCACAGAACAGACTTTCAACTATATAAATTGTTGCTGTTGTTTAGACCCAAGTTAACCTCAATCGACCAATCCTATTTCTAAAGACATTCAAGTGGTGACCATTCTTGTCTTAGTGTATATCGTAAAAAAGGACTAAAATTTCCTTTGTGTTCTTGTTAATTTCTGTATGTCGGTGGTGTGAAATGTGAGGAGGAAGAAGAATTCGGCTGTTTTCCTTAGCTGGGTTATTGGTTTGGCTCAATTACGTAAAATTTAGTGGATGAAAATAAACAACTATGTTAGTTAGTACAGATTAGTAAAACGAGAAATAAACTCTTATTTGTTTGCAGTCAAAGAAGTTATCTTTTCAAGATATATAGGTCTTGACGTCCTTATCATAGAGAAACAGTAAATTCTTTGTTACCTCCCGAAACTATGTACCGCCTTGATTCTAGTTGTTTTCTATACTGTAAACCTAGTTCCTACGAAATCTGTCACCGCAATTTACTGAAAAAAGCTCGTTAATTATTGAGAAAGTTAATAATAAAAAATGTTTTGAAATTTTTAAAAAAGGACATTATTTAATGAAAGTAAACAAACAAGTTAACGTTTACCACTCTAACCATGACCTTTATCTTCATCCTAAATCCTAGCCTTAAATCCAAACTCTAAACCCTTAAATCTAACCCTAAGATTTAATCTTAGACTTTAACCCTATACCTGACCCATAATGGTATCTATTAGTTACTATTGGAATATATACAAATTACAAATTATGATTTTCCATAATGTCGAGAATAGATGGGTTTTATCAGCTAAAATTACCGAAAAAGTAAACAAACAAAAACAAACTGAATCTTTAAAGGTTCACAACATTTTGCTGTCAATTTCTCAATTAAAAAAATAGCCGTGGTTTTCTCAATTGGCACGAAAACCACAACCATTTCTTTGTGGAGCTTTTCAATAAAATCGAACAATAAGCATCAAGCTGTAAAGTTCCAACATCAGTCTGTCGAGAAACAAGGTACTGAAAGGGTTCTGAATTATGAAGAGTTCTACTTTTATATACAATTTTTACATTAATGATCCTCAAACGGTGCGCCGTGGAGAAGAGATGCCCCATAAGGGGTACTTTTTGAGGCGACACTAGCGTAGCTAGAGTATAAGCCGCCCGGGGCGGCCCTTCCGTTTGCCGCACCCCGGATCCCACAAAAAACATATATTGTCTACAACAATAGCCTACAACATGAAAAAAAGTGCCATCCCTTTAAAAGTGCTGCCCCTAAAGCCCTCCGCTAGCTACGCTAGTGTGAGGTAGGCCACGAGTTAAAAAAGATATATAATTTTAACATGGATCTTAGAAAATCCGTACCAATGCTCGAACGTCCAAAGATGATGTAACATTAGAAAAGGATGATGATGCAATACTTGCAATGTAATAGGAAGAAAACGAAAAATCAGAAATTATACATTTTGCCCCCCCCCCCCCCACTCCCCTGATTGAATTTTACCTGTACAGATCTCACCTGGTCTGCGATGACTAGTTTTATTCGTTGTTGCTCACAATTTCAAATTTTAGATGACGAAAGCCTTACTCTTCCGTCTTCTGTTAAAAATAGTAAAATGTCCAACCAGAATTCCTGTTAAATAAGAAGATCGTTTAGTAGAGGTTCTCGACCATTTTTTTTTTTTTTACTATGGGCCCCTTTGATTACTATTTTATTCTGCCCCCCCCCCCCTAGTCATTCGATGCTTAAAAACTACTTTTACAGAAACTTCTTTCAAAATTCCTGTTTTGTTTTTCACACATTAACTTGTGTCGGTTGAACTCTGTAAAATGTTAGAGAAAGAAAACCTAGCTGTTTCTTACAATACAGATCAATACATCTAAAGCAAAATATTTTCAGGGGGCCCCTAAAAAAATACTATTGTGGATCCCCAATTTACTATTTTGTTATGTGCCCCCCACCCCAAATCCTATATGGACCCCCAGGGGCTATATGGAACCCAGTTGAGAAACCCTTGGTTTCAGTGGTTCCCAAAGAGCGGGCAGTACGAATAATGGGGTGGCCAAAATGGGATGTTCGATGTAAAAACAAAAATATTAACAGGTTAATTAGGTTTGAGTTTTATTTGTGAAATACGGTGGTTTTGAATTTGCTGCAGAAAATGGTCTATATTTGTGGGGGGAGGGGGAGGGGGCGCTAAGAATGTGGCCTGGGTGTCGAGGGGGCGGCAGCCTGAAAAAGTTTGGGAACTACTTCTTTAAATAATGGCAAATCAATTTTGAACAAAATTGATGTATTGAAATGACACACGTTTAGCAGATGATCAAAGGCAGTCAATCCGTGACCATCCAGAATTTCATTGTTTCAAAAGCGTATTCTCTTCGGCCTACATTATCCAATGTGTGTGTGTGTGTGTGTGTGTGTGTGTGTGTGTGTGTGTGTGTGTGTATTTTAAAACAGTAAGCATGGTATGAGAGATATTCGGTTGTTATTTCCAACCCACGTACTAATAACTTGATTGATTCATGTTGTATCGATGTTATGTGGCTGGTAACGATAGCGACACTGTTTGTTGAGCGCAGATCTTCTCTAACAAATTAAACACAGGAGCAACAACAACAAAACACTGGAAAGAGCAGGAGTTCCTTAACAACATTTTCAAATATTCACGTTCAAGCATTTAAATTTCCATTGACCATACATCGGCGACAGTTAAAAAGATCACAGATTGTAGGCTTTATGGCTGCGTATTTCAGAAGTTCACTAAGTGTTTGGTCTGGAGTTCAGGGCCACAAACAAACAGAGACACGCGTGCGCGCAGACACGTTGAGCAAGCGTTAAATTTTGTTTTTTATGTCCGTAATTACAATTTAACAAGTGGCAACATGTTGCATGCCAAATTAAGGTAACAGCGAAATATTTTCAAGTGGAATAAATTATTTGTTTGTTGTTAACACAGCGTTTCGGCTGATATACCCTCCAGTCTTCATCAGGTGTCTTGGGGGAAATTTCTAAGATATTTTTCGATGTTATTATTATTATCATTATTCAGGTCATTGCCTGAAATCGAACTCGTAATCTTGGGGTTTATAGCCCGCGTTCTTAATCGCTACGCCATATGCCCGTGAAGTGAATTTTAGGGTTTATAAATCTAATATTTTCCTATCCTTTCCTAATACCGGTTCCCATATTAATGGCAGTGCATCAGCATGGCCGCATCTCTGAGCTGAAACTACAGGGGAAAAAATGCTATTCATATCTGACATTCATATGGGCCGCATATCTTTTGTATCTTTTCGGACAGGCCTTTCACATGGGGTAGACAAACTGTGGACAGTTTATTGGTTTCATCCTCTCTTTTCTTCATAATTGGAGTAGAAAAGAAAAACATGTCGCCCCCTCAAAATAAGGGTAGAAGAACATCGCAAAGCTGTGACACGGTAGTAAGAAGCGAAGATGACCAATTTGGTCATAATAAATGTTAACTTTCTAATCTCCATTTTCTTTTCTTCTTTTAACTGGATATAATATGTATGTATGTATGTATGTATGTATGTATGTATGTATGTATGTATGTATGTATGTATGTATGTGTATGTATGTATGTATGTATGTATGTATGTATGTATGTATGTATGTATGTATGTGTGTGTATATATATATATATATATATATATATATATATATATATATATATGATTATATAGTATTAGGGAAAAGAACCAAAGTTTATAACTCATCGATGAAAATTCACTGCTACATATAGAAAAAATTTATAATTAAAAGTACAATAAATAATTATAATATAATACAAAGTAAATATCATAAGATCAAGATAATAAAATAACTGCACGTGTTTCATATATATGTATATATATATATATGCGTCAGTGTGTGTGTTCAGAGTAAGTTTCAATTAAAACTTTATTGTAAGTTTTATTCAGTTGTTATTTCCACCCCATTCTGAATTCCTCCACTGCCCATGTTTTTTTCACTCTACAGCAGTGGTCGACTTGAACGTGTTCAAGAGGGAGATTAGCCACATTGTCTTTCGAGTCTCCGTCATCGATCACAGCCTCTTACGTCACACAAAACCAATATAAAAAAGAACCTACGAAAAGTAAAATATTTTAATATCAAAAAGATAATATTGATTTTACTAAGAAAAGAAGAAAATTTCTAGTAGCTATGTCTCGTAAAGCCGTTCATCTCTGTTTACTGAAATGGATAAAACACGATGAAGTAGGTCCTATTGATCTATTGAGCTTTTGATCTATCGATCTATTGGCTACTTGTCCGAGCTTGAATATCTTTTGCTTTTTTAAACCGTCTCTAACATTTTCATTGACGAAATATCTTTTTTCCCCTCTTTAACCATTTTCAAACATGATTAGAATAATTGGCTGAGGAGTGTGTACAGATTGGCAAAAAAAGTATGGAAAATATTCCCGATTCATGTATCTGATATGAAATTCCTGATCTACCGTAAATGATTAGATGAGGGTGAGGACCAAGGGAAAGGCACCTTAGCTAGGAAAGTCTTCAGCTAGACGTGGTCGGTAACTTTGCTGGTGTCAGTTGTAAGAACGTTACTGTCGCTGTGGTTCTCAAGTTCAACATGCATGAAGTCTGTTTGTGGGGGGAAAAGAGTAAATTTGTTAAAGAACTGTTTCTGTGTAAAACGTACAAATCAACAGTGAAAAGGATGAGACACAAGATGATTATTATCGATTGAGAGATGTGAGAAATGAGAACGGGTGGTCGATAGCTGACAAAGAAAAGTTTCCATGTTTAGCAATGAGTCTTGGTTGTGCGTGTTTTCAGTGGATAGAGATCCAGTAGATACTTAAAGAGAGAGAGAGAGAATTTGTAGAGCTTGGCAGAGACATTCGATAGCTCTGAAGTGCTTCTTCTAGAATAGTTGAAGGGCGTCCAGTAGGTCGAAGTCTTTGCTTCATGGAGTGATAAGGGTGACTGTGTGAACCTTTTTTTTAAGACAATTATTGAGGAAAAGGGTAGCTTGAAAGGAATGTAGAATTAGAAGCTGTATAAAGTTAGAAGCCAACCAGGCAGTAAATATAGAAGCTCATTTCAGTGAGAGCTTTATTTAAAGAGACACTTTGATGAAAGGTGACGTGGTAGAAAGTTGGCAGAGAATCTCTTCTAATGTAATGCTATTGCCAGGGAAAGCTTGAGGACTGTGCGATGTTTGAAGCATTTTTTTTTTTTGTTAATGGTGGTTGATGAGTTCATCCAGAAGACGTAAGCAATAGTTTTAGTCGGTACCGCTGAAGAGTAACTAGGTTAAAACATCTGTGAGGTTTTAGGTTACGGATTTTGCTTGTGTCATGGCTGTAAAGAGACAGGCCAAGGAAGATAGTCTTGGTAATTTGCCAGAATTTTGGTCAGATCAGTACTAATTAGTAAAATATAAGGTGTACTCGCTTGGTTAGACAGTAGTTAGTCAATACGGTGACAAGTAAGACACAGTGATGGCTGAGTGTAAAGACTGGTGTTAGACATAGGAAAGAATTTCAGTGTTTGAAATATCTAGGTGTCTGTCATATATATTGATAGATTAACAGGCTAATGTAATTGTTTTCCTTTCTCGCGAGGAATGGAATTTTAAGGGTCAGCTATTCCAAAACACTATCAATATTCATATATAATTGTTTCTTACAAGATTCATTCATTCATTCATTCATTTGGTTCTCATTGTGCCTTGTAGCACATGAGGTGAAAACAAGATCATTCCACCTTCGAACACTGAAAGCATCTTTGACAGCTTGTTCCATTGTTAACCCTCTGCTTTTAAGATTTTTTGCTTCCTTTGGTCGGCCACGTCTTCTTTTACTTTTTGGAACCCATTGCAAAGCGATCCTGACAAGTGAGTTTGGTTTATAGCGTCAAACTCGACCCAGCCATTTCCATCTCCTTACTTCAATAGTTTCTCTTATTGGTTTCTAACAATAGATATTTCAAAATAGCTTCTGATCCAGATACGAGGCTAGCAATTACGATGGGAAGGGCTGGTCGATAGCATTGATTTCAGTACTTCCCGGGTACTTATTTCATTAATTTCGATCGCATGAAAAGCACAGTCGACTTCAGCGGAATTTTAAACCAAAACATAAACATCTGTAACAGATACAGTGGATTATTTTCCTCTATTCTAACGAATATTTTAAAGAAGAATTCATTTATTAGTTAAAATGTTTTACAGGGTTCAGTTATTAGTCTTGACATTCTGAATTTAAATCTCAGAGAAGTCAGCTTGACCTTTCTTTTGGAGTCGATAAAGGAAAATCCCAAACAAACAGAGGAGTTGTGTTAATCATCGAATATCCTTTACGAATAAGTGGGTTTACATCAATATTAGAAATCGATATAATATGAGTAGGATATAATCACTTGTACCATGGACATATTTCCAAGTCGCATCTATCTTTTTCTTTTTTTTCTAACGCTTTGAAGACACATATAAGTTGCTGGTATATAAATTCTTCCTTGTAAAACGTCAATGCCAAGAGTTTCGTTAATAAGCAGGTGAGGTGGGGGATGGAGATATGCAAGTAATGACGTTTATTTGTTTGCATCAACATTGATTTGTAGAGAGAGGGAGATTAAATCCTATTATAAATCTGAGTGATGTTTCTCTGTCCGTTACGTTTTTATGTTCGTTAACTCCTTCTAGACCGTTGGTGCAAGGACAACGAAACTCAAACCACTAATTTCCCTAATCCCAGGAAATGTCTTAAGAGGGGGGGGGGTCTATTTTTTTTTAAAGGCTGCCTAATTGGGGCTCCACTGAACCCCTATTTTTATTGCATTTTAAACTAAATACATGGCATTGGCGACCAAATCAGAGCAATGTCAATAAATTTCATACCATGAACTCCCAGGGAGTATTGTAAGGAGGTTCAATTTCCGAAGGCCCGCTTGAATGGGGCCCCACTGACCCCGCCTATTTTTATTGTATTTACTTTGCCCCTACGCTTATTGATTAAACTATGATCAGCATCAGTGCTTAGCACATTTGCAGAAATAAGTTTGGCCGTTCTAAATACCTTCACGTACATTCAAATCAAGACAAAGCGCTATAAAAGGTACGTTTCAAGTGTGGTAGTGTGGATATTTATATTTTGTAGTTTATGAAACTGATGTCCAGTATATATATATATATATATATATATATATATATTTGAAAGATATCGTTATAAATTGGATTCAATACATGTATTGAATCCAATTTTGTATTAAATCTAATTCTGATTCAACATCTTTTTCTCCTCCATTTTTTATTTATACCTGTTCATGGTATATTTATACCTATAATGATATCTTTCAAATATTATTTTTATATTCTTATTACTTGCTCTGGCTGTTTGTTTTTTTTTATGAATATGATGAATCTTTATTTGTATTTTTTTCCCCTGTTCGACTTTCGGCGATGAGCTCCTCCTTTCTCTCTTCCTTGATTTAGCTTCCTCAAAATCAGCTCTCTGCTCCTCTTCCTGTGACTGTTTCCTCTCCTCTATCACGCCTTCTTGCGTTTCCATTTCTTTGTTTTCCATTATTTCTGGGCACCTTCTTCTAATGTGACCTCTTTTGCCACATTCGTAGCACTTTGGAGGTCTCCCCTCCAACATTATGTCCAGTTTGTCCTCGTTAGGCAGTTCCAGTGTCTCCGGTATGTCACTGTAAACTTTCTGACTTCCCATAAAAAGCACCTCCACTCCATACCCCCAGCAATTTATTTGTTGGGTTCTGCTTATCATAATTATCCTTACATCTTCTCCTTCTCTTTCAGGAATAACTGCTGCCATTACCCATTCCAACTCTATTTTCGGTGGGATCCTACCCACTCTAATCCACGTTGGACGTCTACCCAACATATTGAGAAAGAGCATCCAATTTCATTCAGTTAACGTCTTATTGGCGTATTTCTTTGCTGCCTCCTCCGATACAAATGTGATCTCTACAGACGCGTATGTCTTGTCTCTTGTAAAAAACGACACATCTTGCAATTCCTTCAAACACTCCTCCACCTCCTCCTTCGTTGCACTTTCTATTCTTCTATTTTTCCTTGAAAATGATTTATACTCCACGACTCCAATTTCCATCTTCGCCCTTTCCTCCTCTGATGGGGTCAACTTTACGTTTGGTCCCTCCTTCTTTATCATTTCTTTATATTTTCCAACCTTCTCAGCCATGTCTTCATTCCAATGTATTTCATATTGCTTCAGCAGGCCTGGGACGACGGAAGCTCGACTCCCCGTTGCGGCTGCATACGTCTTCATTTTCTCCATCTCAGCAACGCCCACCAAACAATAGTGGCGTTATACAAAATAATAATAATAATAATAATAATAATCGCAGCGAGTAATAACACGTCCGACCAGTAAACTCACACAGGCAAAATACCGCTAAGCATTTCGCCCGGCGTGCTAACGATTCTGCCAGCTCACCACCTTAAAATGAGAATTAATAATGATGTCATACGTGAGTGCCATACCTCACGTTGAAAAGAGATCACAAATGAACTGTGTACAGTTTAAGATGATTTAATCAATGAATTAGTTAACAACAACAAAAGCAGTAATAGTTTAAAATCACTTTAATTGCAATATTTTGTGAACATCCTACACATATATCTACACACATATATATATATTTGCACACATATACATTACACTAATTAATAATATATCTTACAATAATTAATACTATTAATATATATATATATATTGTCAGAACAGAGACAATGTGACAAGATTGGAAGTTGGTGAACATTTTGGTGTGTGTACAACAAGAAAATCACCGAGACTGTTAGTCTTCTCATTTTATTATTCTGATAAAATAACGAATAAAATATGGATATGAACTGCATGGACAGAAAAAGAAATGAAAGCAACAAAGTGTAACATCAAGCATATTTTGATATTTAGCTGTTTATCAATAGCTGCCATTGCCAAATATGAAGAACTGGGACATGAAATTTCTGTTAAACAGCCACTAAAAACTTGGAATCTGAATTTTCTATCTTACCCTAATATTTTTCAAAATCGTTAAGTTGTGAAACTGGTTAAGTGAATGTAATTATATTTTCTTAATGACTTCAAGTGCATTTTCAACTTCCTTTTGAACACACACACACACACACACATTTTTTGTGTGTTTATATGTGTGTGTGTGGTCGTGTGTCTATTTGTGTCTCTGTGCGTGTGTGTGTGTGTATGTGTGTATGCATATATGTCTACATACATAAATATGCATGTGTGTGTGTGTGTGTGTATATATATATATATATATATATATATATATATATATATATATATATATATATACATACACTCACACGTGCGCCCTCACCCCACTCACAGATATATAAATTTATTATACTATATATATATATATATATATATATATATATATATATATATATATATATATATATATATATATGTATGTATGTATGTATGTATGTATGTATATACATATATACGTGCGTGAGCCAGGGAAAAGATGAACTCGTATATCTGTCAGTAGAGTGGGTGCATTATTTGAAACATATCGCATTAGATATCCACCATGGCTGATCTTATCAAACGGTTTCGCGTAATGAATACAATGGAGTGTTAGGTAACAATCCGATTATATAACTTTATGCTCATCAGAGTTAGACGATATGGAAGGGAATATGGCAACTGTCCTAGTGGCCATATTCCTTTCCATATCGGCTAACTCTGATGAGCGTAAAGTTATATAACCGGTTTGTTACCTAACACTCCATTGCATTCTTTACGCGAAAGGATCAGCCGTGGTGGATATTTAATACTATACATTTTGGATAATATATACATATATATGTGGGGGGGGGGGGTATGCGTGCACAATAATTATATTATCAAGCTGTAATTCTTCAAACAATACGCTTATTAAATTATAAACATATACATGAGTTAGATAAAATATAAATCAATAAAATAAATGGATAACACAAAAGGGACCTGATGCTTGTTTCTTGTTTCTCTTCCTTTCCTTTCTGGTTCACGTCCAACATATTTCCCCGGTATCCAAGCGTATCCACAGTTGAACGAACCATTAAACAAAACAAGCTGTGTTTAGCGTGGGCATTGGGTAACCTTTTCCGAGAAGCGGGCCGCATGCGACATGGTTCGTAGTACAAAAAATTTCAAGGTAATATTTCGCTAGTGTACCATTCAGAAAGTCCTGCAGGTTGCAGTTTGCCCACAACAACGTGGCCGTTTTTCTTTTCCTAACCAGTTCTTATTTCTTGCTTTGCCAGCTAAATAACAGAAAGTTTAAGGAGGAACTATTCTGAGGTCAGTGTTTATGGCATTTTTTGCATAAACACAATGCATTATCCATATATAATAAATATCCATGATTTCATTTTAATACATCGAAATATCATTTACAAGCCATTTCATTTAAAAACTAAAGCATATTTCACAGAAGCATTATGTAATACAACAAAAAACGAAGTAGGTGAAACATGGAATCTAAATCAAAACATTTTGTTGTTCAATAGCTGAGATATTATTATGATTGCAATTGTACTTGAAGCTTGGGAAAAGTTTGGTGTCATCCGTGAAGCAGCATTTTCTGTAATAAAATAAAATTGATCTTAAAAATCCAGTATACACAACTGAGGCAGTATTAAATCAAAACAGACATCTGTGTATCATACTTAATGTAGGCGCAAGCATGGCTCTGTGGTAAGAAGTTTGCTTCTCAACCATATGGTCCCGGGTTCAGTCCCACTGCATGGTACCTTGGGCAAGTGCCTTCTACTATAAGCCTCGTGAGTGGATTTCAACAGAACCTGAAGGAAGCTTGTCGTGTATATGCATCTGAGGGAAGGAGTAAATCAGTTACATCAACCCCAATGTTCAACTGGTATTTTAATTTATCGATCCTGAAAGGATGAAAGGCAAAGTCAACCTCGGCAGCATCTGAACTCAGAAGGTAAGAATGGTTGAATGCCACTGAGCATTTTGACCGGCGCAGCAACAACTCTGCCGGCTTTCCGCTTTCTGACGTCATTTATCGAAAGACAAATCTGAAAACTGAAGACTCTGAAAAGATTAGTGCAAATAATTATTCAAAACCATTGTCTACCAATTCCATACTCACCTGGAGACTTCTCAGTTGTTGGCGTAACTTCAGGTGTAGGAGAAGCCGGTGCCTCTGTAATAATAAACAAAAATATTTTCCAATGTTATCAAAAATATTTATTTCTTTATTGCCTGCAGGGGGCTAAACATAGAGGGGACAAACAAGGATAGACAAAGGGATTAAGTCGATTACATTGACCCCAGTGCGTAACTGGTACTTATTTAATTGACCCCGAAAGGATGAAAGGCAAAGTTGACCTCATCGGAATTAAATGTTGTCCAAAATATTAGAAACATTAAGTATCATATCAAATTTGAGTTCCTTTACTCTTTTAATTGTTTTGACTGCGACCATGCTGGAGCACCGCCTTTAGTCGAACAAATCGACCCCCAGGACTTATTCTTTGTAAGCCTAGTACTTATTCTATCGGTCTCTTTTGCCGAACCATTAAGTTACGGGGACATAAACACACCAACATCGGTTATCAAACGATGTTGAGGAGACAAACACACAGACACACACACACACACAAACACGCAGCAGTTTTAAAATAAACTGCTTTGGCATGCATATTAATCAATGTCAACTGTTGGTCTTTGAGTCCCTTTTTACTGTGGCCACTGGCTTGCAAAATAAATTGCTAAATAAATAATACGAATTTGACGGAGGAAAACAAACTAACGTACTCAGAGTCCCACACAGCAACTTGTGTGATGACGCTTTGTATGTTTGAGCCCCGTCATAGCAGCACAGAACAACCACAACGAAGTGCTGTGTTTATTTCTTTTCATTCGTCTTGCTCATAGAAATCTAGCGTCTTACTAAGTTGAGAACACAGATTTAGTGGTAAGACGGTTTGACATCTATTTTTAGCATACAAGGGATCCATATAGTGGTCTCTCATATTGTTTATGTTTAAATAAAACTCAGAAACAAAACAAAAAATATTGGGTTGGTGCATAATTATTGTGGGGTTTTTTCAACAAATTTTATTCAAAACAATAACAACATGCAACAAAAACATATTTAAACGATTATTCCGGAGCATATTCACCATCTCCTTCAATTACTGCTTCCCATTTGCTTGGCAGACGGTCTGACCGTCATTTAAAGATGTTTTTGTTGAATATTGTTATTGTTTTTGTTGAATAAAATTTGTTGAAAAAAAGCTGCAATAATTATGCACCAACCCAATAATTTCTCATTTGAAAGTAATTTCTATTTACGTACCACAAGTGACGCTAGACAGGAATACTTCAAAATAGCTGCCACATCCATATTGCAAGCTACAGTTGTGTCCAGGCAGGTAAACCGACCTGAAATAAAATAGAACAACCGAATCTGAACCATCAGTCGCAAGAACACCGCTATTATATATTCACCATTACATGTGTTTCGTTTGTTAATAGGAATTAAAAAATCGTATGATATGTAAGATATCTCCTATTAGAAACACGTGTAATGGTGAATAAATAATATCAAAATTTTTTTTTCCACTCTCCTGTTTTGATATGTAATTAATCTGCAGGTAATGTTTTCCACTATTCTTCATCTCTTATGTATGCCACACACAATTACAACATCTACGTACACTACAACTTTGGACTACCGGAATAAGCAGATGTGCTTCATGAGAACACAACTTGGAGATTATAACTCTATCTACATAATATATGCATACATACATAGCTATATATATATATATATATATATATATATATATATATATATATATATATATATATATATATATATATATATATATATATATATATATATATAATATATTCAGATATATATATAATATATATATATATATATATATATATATATAAGATATAATATATATAATATATATATATATAATATATTGGGTTGTCTGGAAACTTCGTGCCGATTTATAGTAGCTTACCTTTCGACTTATTTGCCATGAAACCACCTCAATTCAGGGAAGAGGGTATTTTCAAGTTAAAGGAAAGATGGAGACGCATTGTGCAACAAAATGGTTCATATTTGTTTGATTAAAAATGTAATGGCAAGTATTTATTGACCTTTCGAAAAAGAAAACCCCGTTTAAATTGCTGACGACCATCAAGGTGATTTAAGTAGTTTAAAACTAATATTTACATCTCAAAGATTATATCTGAAAACGGGCTTTTGGGAATTTTTGGTTAGAACTGAAATTTTTGGCTTCTTTACGATACTTTCATAAAGTAGAATTATTTGGAAACACTTATTATCTTGTTTTGTTAACACCAAGGTCTTCCCCTCGTTTACCTCAATTACTTAACTAATATTCTATTAAAAAACAAAACAATTATTCTACCTCAAATATTCTATTAAAAAACAAAACATGCTATGAATTTCCTCCAGGCTGTAATTATTCCCATCTTTAATAAAATGTCTCATTTCATAAAACGTTTAATTAATAAGTCATAGTTTATCATACTGAAGATTTGTAAACAGAATGAAATGGTAATACATGACTTGAAATAGATAAATGAATATGTGAATTCTATACATTTTTCTTTTAGAATTCTTTGATAACAAATTCAAGTTGCTAATCCTGACAAGTATTACGAAGAAAAAAATGAACTCCCTTCTAATAACTTAAACCACGAAAGGAAAACATGTTTATTATTAATTCATATAAAAATGCACATTCACATTATGAAGTTGTTCGTTACTTTCGCAAATCATAGAAGTTACTGAATTGCATGGATATAAAAATATTTATTGCTTGTAGCAGGAAGTGAGAAATTGAAAATATCTTGAAATATAACTGAAAATTTATTGAAATAGAATCCAAATTTAATAAACATGCATCAAAGAGGAAGATAATGGCAAGTTTAAGGAAATTAGTTTACCAAAAGTAAGAGCAGTTATACTCTCTTTTGACCAATTCTTCCATCGTTTTCATTGAGTCACTCATAATGGAAAAACATTCTGCAAAGATATGGATGAACATTTCATTAAGTAGCAGCTTCTGTTTTTGATAGGCATTGCCCAGAATTTAATATTTATGTAGCAAAAACTGAAATAAAACAATAATTAAATAAACAAAAATAGTTAATTGAAAATTTATAATTAAATTAAATTAGTTATGACTGAACTCATATAAAATTAGAAACTCACACAAACACACGCAAAGTTGGTGTATTGATATTGTTTTCTATGCTAATTATTAAAATGCAATTCCTTTTCGTCCAAATTCAATAAATAGTCACTAGCTTTTAAAGTTTGCAAATTTGGGGTAATTTTAGCCAATCGAAAGCTACAGATGTATTTGGTGCCCGTTTTCATAGTAAAAAGCTAAGCTGTTGTGTATCTTGTTACCCGTCTGTTGCTGTCCTGTCCAACCACATCCAGTTTATATTGTTTACTGATATCTCACGCTGTGTTTTCCTGGCACACTGGATACGTGAATCGATTCTTCCAGGATTATAAATGTGTTGTTTACTCTTTTCTTCGCATTAAATACATATTAAATGCTTTAAATTACAAAATATGTGTTGTTTACTCGTTTTTTTCAGTCATTTAAATGCTTAAAACACGTGCTATCATGCTATGTTGACATTATTGGTTTGTCGTCTTATGATTGCTGTCAAAACGACAGCTTCAAAATCCTGTTTTTTTTGACTGCGTAAAAATGATCAAGCCATAAACAAGTTTGAGAATGAAAAATTTTCTGGATCAAGTGAATTATCCCCTGAGATTCGGTGTGAAAACTTACATTAATATACCTAATTTGAACATTTTTTTTTACTTAATTTTAAAATTTCAAAGAGTGCAGCCAAACAAAAGATTTTTTTTAAATCCTTTAATTTTCGCTTAATCAACTTTATTTACATTTAATGAGCTAAAATGTTAATGAATGAAATAATTAAAGATTATTCCTTACCTCTGTCATCTGTTTCGTTACTTGTCCTTTCCTGCCTGTTAAATGAAATATAACAGTAAACGTTTTGAATATTTTCTTTATAATTTTGACCAACAATTTTAGGGAAGGGGCTAAGTCGATTATATTGACTCCAGTACTGTGTGTTATCAACATCAGAGGGATTAAAGAAAAGTTGACCTCAGGAAAATTGGAACCCAGAACGTAAAAAAAAACGGATGAAATGCGGTATCCAGTGCAGTAACGATTTTGCCAGCTCGTCGCCAAAACTGTTTTAAATATTGGGAATCATCAATCGTCAGATAGAGAAATCATAAGCGAAATTGATTGAAGGATTGGACAGGTCAAGGCTGTTTATGGTGCAATCAAATATATAGTGTCAGATAAACAGCTATCAATAAAAGTGAGGGTCAGAATCCAATTGGCATTCATAGAACCTATCCATACATATCGCTGTATGACCCTGAACATACAAAACAGGTCAAACTCTCCTTGACCCTTTACCTATCCTGTGTATCATGTGATACGCAAGACGTATTTACCTGGCATTCATGCATCATATATGATTCACATTTCCGATTTTTTCAACCATTAGAATAAGTTGGAACTTATGAAAAGAAGGTTTTATATTACTGAGAACATATGAAACAAAGACTAACTAAAAGTTTGGAAACAATCATGGACGTTTATGAAAATGCTTTGAACAGGCAAGGGGTTAAAAGTATGTTGAAAGTGTCTTTTGCAGATAGAGTGACACAAATATAGAGGTCTTTAAGTGAGGAGAGACCACTAGAATGCTTCACCACAACAGACTCAGTTTATTGGACAGCATACAACTAGAAAAAAAACCTTAAGAAATTTGGGGACAACTAGGAAGCTGAAAGGAAGAAGCTGGAAAAGACACTGAGAGAAGTTACTGGATATTTTTACGAGCTGGCTTTAGAAAGATCGATCATTAACACGTGTGGAACAAAAGGGCGTGCAGGTCCGTGAAAACTTCAGCATGTCCAACAATGAAACGAAATAAAATAATTTAAGAGAAAAGCTAAACAAACTTACTTAATGGTATCACACTTGAATGTGGCATCTGTGGTGCCACCATTGGCTGTAGAAATAAACAGGAAAGTTAAAATTTATTTGGTTGGTTAAGGAAATGACAGAAAAAAGAAAAAAAAAATGAAAATATTTAGAGTATGGTATTGGATGTTTTTTATTGAATTGAAAAATATCAGAACTGATGCTATAAGAAAGAACACTAAAGCGCATATCAGTTTGGCATTTAGTCTCCTCCGAAGCAATCCTCTTCTGGAGCCACACGCTTTATCCAGCTTCGTTTCCATTGATGGAAGCATTCCTGGAACTTCATTTCTGGGATAGTGTGCAGCTGCATCGTCACATTCTCTTGGAATTCCTCGACGTCTTGAAAATCACGTTAAGGTCTCCCACTGCAAAGACTGAGTCTTGGTTTCGGGGTCACAGCCATAGAACCACGATTCGTCACCTGTTATGACTGTTTTCAAAATGGTTTTCATCTTCTTCAACACAATCAAGGAGATTCTGCGCAGCTGAGATCCGACCTTCTCTTTGAGACGACCACACTCTACACACTGCTACTGATGGTTGTGAAGTACGAGGGTGGGGAAAATGCGGTTAGAAATGGACGTTCACTCTCCTTGCACGGCACCTTGGGCAACTGTCTTCTACTGTAGCTGATCAATCACCTGACTGTAAATTTGGTAATAGGAAACAGTGTGGAATCCCGTTATATGTACGTATGAATGCATATATGTGTATATTATACATATCTATCTATCTATCTATCTATCTATCTATCTATCTATCTATCTATCTATCTATCTGTCTGTCTGTCTATCTATTTGTCGGTCTGTCTCTTCATCATCATCATCAGCAGCAGCAGCAGCAGCAGCAGCAGCATTTAAAGTCCGTTTTCCGTGCTGGCATGGGTTGGACGGTTTGACATCAGCTGGCAAGCCACAGGACTGCCCCAATTCTCCTCTGTCCGCTTTGGCATGGTTTTTATGGTTGGATGCCCTTCCTGACGCCAACCACTTTAAAATGCGGACTGGATACTTTTTTCAGTGGCACCAGTACCGGTGAGGTCACCAAATCCATCAACACACAGGACGCCAGAAATGATTAGGCACAATAACAGAGTTCTTCGTGAGGTAAAACAACCATGAAGGCATCAGGTGCTTGCGGGATATTGTAGACAAATACAAGTACCAAATCCAATTTAAATAGTAGATCCGACTCAGGGCTGGTTCTAGGTGTGGCATATACATATGTGTGTGAGTGGATGAGTTTGTGTGTGCGTGTGTGTGTGTGCGCGCGCGTTTATGTGTGTGTGTGTTCCACTTCCACCGCTTCACAATCGTTGCTGGTTGGTTTACGTCCCTGTAACTAAGCAGTTCGGCGAAAGAAAAAGACGATGACGTGGACGGTATGAACATTAAGTAAACTGCATGTAAAGGTGGGTCGTATTATTTAAAGAATCCGAGATAAATTGGCGCACATATTGATTCCTCCTCCTCATTATCATCATCATCAACAACGACAGCAACAACAACAACAACAACAATCACAACAACAAAAGAAACCCTGGGCATAACTGTCTCGAGTCCTTGAACTAAAAGGAGCCGGTAACCCGGTCTCCATTGCGTAAAAGTGATTGATACCACAACAGGGCACCAGTCCATTGCATGGTTACTCTTTTACAGCTGAGTGGACTGCAGGAATGTGAAATGAAATGAAATGAATTGCTCAAGAACACAAAGCTCAGCCTGGTTCGGAATCGAAACCACGATCTCGTGAGTAACTTATTTAAGGGTACACATGTCTGTGGAGTGCTCAACCACTTCACGTTAATTTCACGAGCAAGCTATTCCATTGGTCGGATCAACTGAAACCCTTGTCGTAGTAACCAGCAGACTCCTACTTATTTGCTACCAAGTACTGAACATATTAAATAGAATTTTATCAGCTAAATATAATAAAATTTGCGCCTGTTGGTATTTTTTAGGTGCTTTTCGTATCTTTTCGGTGTTTTTCGTATCTTTTCGGTGTTTTTCGTATCTTTTCGGTGTTTTTCGTATCTTTTCGGTGTTTTTCGTATCTTTTCGGTGTTTTAGCACAAAAAGCACAAATTCACAGTTTAATAGTAATTTCTTTCATAATCACTAGGCCAGATTTTCTTTTTTAACTGTCGGGTTACAGTCACTTATATTGTGTAAAGCATTAAGATCTTTATTTTGCACATTTGATTTTACTGATCCCTGGAGGATAAACAGTAAAGTTGACGTTAGTGTGATCGGAACTCAAAGCGTAAACTATCGTAACTAAAAACTGCATTTTACCCAACACTAACGAGATACCACCAAAGCAAAACAACGACAAAAGATACTACAGACTTTGTCAAGGAGTTTATTCACTAGCGTAGCTTTGTGTGTGTGCCGCTCGGAACGGCCCTTTCTTTTGCCGCTCCTGGACCCCACAAAAAACACATATTGCCTACAGCAGACCCAAAAGTGCCGCCCGGGGCGGACAGCACCCCATCTCAGCTACGCTAGTGAGTTTATTGAATAAAGTTAGAACCGGGACACCACCCAACGTGTGTGTTGCGCACAATCAATATTAATTGTATCAAGTCTTCCGAGATTACTAGAATAAATATGCTGTGCTGGATCTTAGAGTTTTAAAGAATTGAGAATCCAGAGATTGACTGTGTCGTTAATCTTCCTGGAATCGATAAAATGCCAAAAATCATTACGGATCCTATAGGCAAACTTGGGCCTTCAACAAGTTTTGATGCACTAAATAGTTTTCTTTTCCTGAACATCCACGACTGAAATTGAGATGTATTTGATAGACCTGTGAGTCTATTATGCCTTCAAATACAGTCTATTAAACCTCCTTCAAAACGCATGGCCATCGATCAATCATAGACATCAAAATGACTATTGGACTTTCTAATAAACATCAATTTTTATCTTTAATCACTTGTTGGAGAAATAAGAAAGAAAAGATGTCAGTTATTGCAATGAAACATAAAATCAAATAAATATGAGATAATTAAACCTCAAAATCATTATGTTGCAATTATGAACTGGAACAGACAGAATACAATAAGTTATTTATGATTAGATAAGTTGGTTGTGATTATAATAATTTTAATAATTTATACAAGCAGACAATATTGTCTTGTAACTGAATAATATATTAAATTGTATCAACACTAACTTACCCAGAGTGGTCCAGATAACCAAAAGACTTATGACTCCAAGTATATAGGCTTTCATTTTACAAGTTTTATAAAACAATATTTTATCTTCTGTAAATCTTGTAGTCTTATAATTATTCTTTGGTCTTCCTTGTTTTCGTTTTATTTTTTTTATTTTTCTTTGTATTCTTTGTGAATTGGTTTATTCTTCTCTGAAAACGACTGACGTCTAAGTCTTCGGTGGGTATAAACTCAACTGAATACTACTGTTGAAGAAAAGCGATCAACAACTGATGACAAGCATGAAGCTGGACAAACGACTGAATGGATCATCGTTGCCGTAACATTTCTCATTCTTGATACGCGTAGAAATCAATGACATCATCGATATTCAGAAGGCCAACGAGATAAACACTGAGCAGGAGTTTGATGAAGGCATTGTGGTGATATGTGATGTAAATAGACGCTTCGTGTTTACGAGAAAGGGAAAAATAATTTTATCGAATAAGGAAATCGAATACAATTCAGTTCAACTAATTTCGTGATATCAATGAAACGTGAAATTCATGCTCACTCAAAATATTGGACTTCGTCTGTCATACTTGTAGGAACTTGATTAAATCGAATGCGTCTTTATTTAACTATTCAATAATCATTCTCGCATCAATTCATTTTGTTAAGAGAGACAAACTGTCCATTGTTTTGTAACTATCGCTGAGCCGTCGATTGTATTGAGAAGTCGTGATGATAAAACAATGTCCTGTTTTGAAATGTCCTCTTTCTAAAGAGAGGCAAAAATCATGTCCTCTCAGTGACACGTACTGTTTATTGTGTCGATATAATCCTTTCGATCTTGGCAATGAAAACTTCAACTTCTATCCTTTCAATTTCTTTAGATAAACTGGTTTGTTTAAGGCAGAACAATATCCATCACCAGTAATTATTCCCGACCCGATGAAAAAAAAGTAAATAAATAAAAACAAATTACACATCTAAGTTAATATTTGCGGGAAATCCCACGAGTTCATGGTAGACCTACGTATAGCGAGGATGAAATTTTCGTTAGACAAGTAAAAGGTGAAAGATGAATACTTAAGACAAATGTTTTTCGAAAATTACCCACTGTAATAGGAAAATACAATTTAGCAAAGTAATTCAAGAAACAAAGTGATATTCATAAATATATTAGGGTCTTTTTGACATTATTGAACATGAAAATCTTGGGCGAAAGACTAACACATCATGATGAGATCTATGTTCTATAGAAATTCAAAAGGAAACACCATAGTTTGTGTGGATGCTGTTGAGTTTAAAAGACAAAATATATATCATAAAGCCTGTTTAATCAAGGTCAAACATTGTCACTTCGGATGAAACTAACGTAATATTTTATAAGGAAAAAATGGATTGTTATTCCTAAAAAGTTTATGGACTCAGAGTCGCAAGAGGAAAACTGAATTCATATTAAAAAAAAAAAACGCAACATATAAATAACAAATTGGTCAGCTGGAAGTATCGTCGGGCAAAATGCTTAGCAGCATTTGTTCCGATTCTTTTCATTCTGAGTTCAAATCCCACCGAGGTCAATTTTGCCCATCATTCTTACGAGGTCAACAAAAGCACTAGGGTTGATGTAATTGACTTATCCCCACCCCTCAATACTGCTGGTCCTGATCTCTGCAACGGAATGGCATCCCATTCACGGGTAATGATGTCATCTCGGTAACATATTCCATGGAAACCGGGTAATCTACGTAATGAATCCTTGGGATCAAGAGCCCCCCACCACCAATAAAAAAACAACACAATGAAACAAGAGCAATTGCCACAATCCATTATGTCTACTGAGAACCATTGAAGATCTTATTTTCATTCAATGTATTTAAAGCAAATCGTGGGATGAAATGCAAGTTTACAAATCAGCCGTCAATTTGACCGCATTCCAGTTGCTTAAAATAAAACGCTTATATGCATAAGTATAATCTCTTTCTGTACAAAGAACGTAGAAGAGAGTTATAGATGCCTTGATAGCATTGCTTTTCGGACTTACTTCATAATCTATATTTCATACCTGCTGATGGTGCTGAGAGAAATTACGACTGGTATTTAAAGTACACTTTTTAAGACTAGAAACGACAAGTACATCGTTCATTTAAATCCAGAGGTAGAGCTAATTCCACCTTTTCATCTCAACATGTCTGAAAATTAAGAAACAACAGTATCGAAAATGCTCACAGTAAATGGAATATCGTAGACAGAACTCTTTTAAACATTATGAGTATGAATACGCAATTTGCACTTTATGTTTATCCGAGAAATTACATATTCTGGCACATTATTGAATAGGAGATTCATTGAATAGGAGATCCAAGATTGTATAGTTTTGCCGTCATGGCGAAAATATTTTTCATTTATTTGCAGTTTAAAAATCGAAATATGTCAAATTCTCTTGATAAAGCTCACCAGTTGCACTTGTCTTACCTCATCAAAGCAGTAATCTGCTCTCATGTATCAAAAGCATCTGTAGGATACATTTAGCTTCCAATGTGAAACCTATTGATCAGTGAAGATCATTTTAATGAGTGTTCCCGTTTAGCCTACGTAATGTTCCTCAATTCATCTTCATGTCGCTTGAACAGTAACGCATTGGGAACAAACGCAGGTGAACAACGGAGTAAATCATTTGTTTCCAAATGAATAAAATCTACTCTGAAATGGATACTCTTTCGTTTGTGACCCCAGCCGTGTGTGTATGCGTGTATAGATGTGTGTCGATGAGAAAACCTATTAAATTCGTAATATCATCTGTTATATTTAATTACTTTTCATTTGAGATTTGTGTTTCAAAGGAAATTATGTAATTATGTGTGTATGCGAATATGTACTAACCATGCCAGCACAGAAAATAGATGTTGAATGATGTTGATGTATGTATGTATGTATGTATGTATGTATGTATGTACATATGTATGTATGTGTAGGTGATCGTTAATATATTTTGTTAATCAACTATGTACCTCTCATTTATTTCAGTCATTCCCGGGAAAGTGGGGCTTATCCCTTGGTTCCGTTCTTATAATTGTTTCGCTAATGCAGTAACAACAATGCAAAGTATGTAGCCCTTAAAATGGTTTCTGTGCATTTACTGTCTTACACAGGGTCTTGTTTTTAGGAATTCCCTGTAAGTTATGAATACTCAAATTGTGAAGTCTGTTATATAATAAAATGAAATTAATCACCCGATACTAAGAATTCAAATAAAGTAGCCCCGAAAAGAGCTTTAATTCATTCCCAGAGTATACAGAACTCAGGAGGAAATACTAATAAGGTATGTATACTAAAATCGTGAAGCCTGTTACGTAATAACAGGCTAATCAGATATGAGATAATAACAATTCAAAGTAAATAACTCTGAAAAGGGCTTTTGTGCATTCCCAGAGAATATTACCTTCAGTGGCGCTAGTGTTGGTATATTCGTGAATAAGTCATTAACCGAAATAAGTGGATCTATTGTTAGGAAAATATTACTTACTTGTCTAAGGGTTGTACTGGATAAATTGCAAAAATAACTCAAATAGTTCAAATACTAAGAAATAAGTATACTCAATTTGATTTACACGATATAATTTACGAACATGAATGGGTTATTTCCCTTGGCTATATATAAGGATCTCTTTCAGGAGCGAATGGGTTATTTCCCTTGGATGTTTAAAAATAATATATTAGTTATAAGTATTATTTACATTTGACGGATATTTGTCCTCATCTTGTTTGTTGTTAACACAACGTTTCGTCTGATATACTCTCCAGCCTTCATCAGGTGTCTTGGGGAAATTTCAAACCTGGGTTCTCATTCCTAAGGTATTTTTCGATATTATTATTATTCAGGTTACTGCCTGGAATCGAACTTGGAATCTTGGAGTTAGTAGCACTCGTAACTACTATGCCATATGCCTGTGGTTAAGAGCGCTGGCTACTAACCCCATTTGGTGAATTTGTTCGATCAACGGTGGAGCTCCAGCATGGTCACAGTCACATGACTGAAACAAGTAAAACAATAAAAAACTATGCCGTTTTAATCCCGAGCAAGGCCGGGTATCTCTGCTAATGCTACTATAAAGACTTCTAATGAAGCATCTGTAGCAACGCCAGATAACCCGTTCATCTGTTTTTTGTTACATATACACACACGATGGGCTCCCAAACTGTTCCCGTCGACTAAATTCATTCAAAAGGCCCGGTACAACAGTACAAGGCGCTAGCCCATAGTGCCACGCAGTAGGCACGGATTAGAAACCATGTGGTTGCAAAGCAAGCTTACCCACACGGCTCTCCTTGCGCTTATGAACTCATTAGCTGCTGTTGGATGCAATCCATTCACTGTCCGTTGCATATATGCGGATATTTAAGGAAATGCAGACATGTTTGTGCGTCTCTTGTCTGACATAATTAACTGTACGCATTTGTGAATAAATCTTAACCTACCAACCACATGGTTCCAGGTTCAGTCCCACTGCGTGGCACCTTGGGCAAGTGCCTTCTACTGTAGCCTCGGGCCGACCAAAGCTTTGCGAGTGGATTTGGTACACGGAAACTGAAAGAAGCCCGTCGTATATATGTGTGTGTGTGTGTGTGTATATATATATATATATATATATATATATATATATATATATATATATGGCTGTGCGTGTGACTGTGTTTGTCCTCCCACCAACATCGCTTGACAACCGATGCTGGTGTATTTACGTCCCTGTAACTTAGCAGTTCAGCAAAATAGGCCGATAGAATAAGTCCTGGGGTCGATTTGCTCGACTAAAGGTGGTGCTCCAGCATAGCCACAGTCAAATGACTGAAACAAGTAAACGAGTAAAACTATTTTCCCTGCTTTATTTTCATAATTTTATTTTATATCTTCTTTTTTCTGTTTGCATACTTTCATTTTACGGTTTACTTGCTGGATTTACGATAACGAGTAACAAGGAAGTGTCTATTCAACTTGTGCGGAACAAATACCACAAGATCTTTTAGTTTCGAATGTAACCAGTGGTTAAGGCAGCGGACTCGTGGTCGTAGGATCGCGGTTTCGATTCTTAGACTGGGCGTTGTGAGTGTTTGTTGAGCGAAAACACCTAAAGCTCCACGAGGCTCTGGCAGGGAGTGGTGGTGAACCCTGCTGTACTCTTCCTCTCACTTTTTCTTCCTGTTTCTGTTGTACCTTTAATTTCAAAGGGGCCAGCCTTGTCACACTCTGTGTCATGTTGAATCTCCCCGAGAACTACATTAAGGGTACACGTGTCTGTGGAGTGCTCAGCCACTTGCACGTTAATTTCACGAGCAAGCTGTTCCGTTGATCGGATCAACTGGAACCCTTGACGTCGTAAGCGACGGAGTGCCACTGCTTCGTCAGCTTTCTTGCCGGTGTTTACGTACACAAAACGGATACTCTTATATATATATATATATATATATATATATATATATATATATAAATACATCCTTTCACTTATTTCATTCATGGCATTATGTTTGTGTAGGGCGACACAATCAAGGTTTTAACAACCTACATCAGCGCTGCTACATATTTCATTTTGGTGTATATTTTAACGATTTCTTTTTGTCAAACCGATTGATATCGGACACAGAAAGATAAATAAGGTATGTAGCAATACCGGTTTTTAGACTTGCCTGAAGATAAACTTCAATATGGAATGGGTTCATTCATGCATCACGGTCTATGTGGACATCTCTATGTCTATGCATTGATACAAACACACCTTTTTTCTTTTACTTGTTTCATAAGTGTATGTGTATACATTTATGTTTGTACATTATATATATGTGTGTATATATATATATATATATATATATATATATATATATAATTTTGTTTAAAAGAGTTCCAACACTGTCTGTTTTTTATGTTTTATTTATATTCCTGCAGAACTAATGTGGGGTATAGAATATGGAATATACAATATATAATATGATATACAATATACAATATAAAATAAAATAAAATAAAAATGGATGGCACCATGAAAGAAAGTATTGAATGTAGATGAAATATTGAGTGTTCAATATAAAGGATCAAATATATAAATATATATATATAAATATATAAAGGCGACTCGAGTTTCAGGGCTATTTCCCTTCGTCATGGCCGGTATGACAGACTTTAACAGACAGTCTGTTAAAGTCTGTCATACCGGCCATGACGAAGGGAAATAGCCCTGAAACTCGAGTCGCCTTTATATATTTATATTTATATTTATATATTTGATCCTTTATATTGAACACTCAATATTTCATCTACATTCAATACTTTCTTTCATGGTGCCATCCATTTTTATTTTATTTTATTTTATATTGTATATTGTATATTATATTATATATTGTATATTCCATATTCTATACCCCACATTAGTTCTGCAGGAATATAAATAAAGCATAAAAAACAGACAGTGTTGGAACTCTTTTAAACAAAATAATATATTCCTCTATACACAATCATACAAAAAACCCCACCTTTTTTGTGTTTATTTTTACTCGCATATATATATATATATATATATATATATATATATATATATATATATATATATGTATATATATAGTGTGTGTGTGCTTTATTGAAAAGCAGCAAAAATATCACAAACTGTTACTCAGAGTTTCACATTCCTGTCTGACGGACGGGAATATGAAACATTGAGTTTTTGTGATATTTTTGCTGCTTTTCAATAAAGCATATTACTCTACCTCTGGTATTCGACTACTATTTTTTCCCCACCTTGTTTCACATTTATGTGCTTACTATACATACATACATATCTATATATCTATATGTTGATAGACCCTGCTATGTCAAGATGGACTTATATATTCTTCCTCTGCTCTCTCCCACTTGGTTTTAATATGTTGCCACATTTGTAATATGTCTTTTTTTCTACATTTTTTCGTGCAGCTGAAGATTGCTCTTCATATTGCATTTAAGGTAATGCTCACATTACTTAAATAAATTGAAGTAGCATGAAACGTGCGTACTGCAATCACTTTTGAAATCCGTGTTGCTTATTATTTGATTTTAATCACCCATCCTTTTGGGATGTGAAATTCGGGTGCCTTCGCATAAGTACCATATTCAAGCCTTGAATCTATATCTAAACTATCTATATGTATATATATATATATATACACATACAAATATATATATATATACATACATAGATATGTATGAATGCATGCATATATATATGCATACATATAAGTACACACACACACATATATATATATATCATCATCATCATCATCATCGTTTAACGTCCGCTTTCCATGCTAGCATGGGTTGGACGATTTGACTGAGGACTGGTGCAACCGGATGGCTACACCAGGCTCCAATCTAATTTGGCAGAGTTTCTACAGCCGGATGCCCTTCCTAACGCCAACCACTCAGAGAGTGTAGTGGGTGCTTTTACGTGTCGCCCGCACGAAAACGGCCACGCTCGAAATGGTATCTTTTATGTGCCACCCGCACAAGAGCCAATCCAGGAGCACTGGCAACGATCTCGCTCGAAAACCCTACAAGGCCAGTCAGGCGGTACTGGCAACGGTCACGCTCAGGATGGTACATCTTATGTGCCACCCGCACAAGAGCCAGTCCAGAGGCCCTGGCAACGATCTCACTTGGCTTGCTGGGTCTTCTCACGCACTATATATATATATATATATATATATATATATATATATATATATATATGCATTTTCAACGGTAAATGAAGACGCTGCAGCTGATGTAGGTGTGGATGCTTTACAACTAGGAGATATTAAGCTCGATCCCACTGCCTGGCATCTTGGGCTGATGCCATTTTCCGATTACCGCTTGACTTGCGAGTGAAATCGGGTTCAGGGAATTAGTGAAATATTCGTCGAGTGAATTGTATCCCTAATTCGAAGGGTAGAACCCTGTAACACACTCTGACGAGCTAATTCTGTTTCAGAATTAATTGCTTTATGGGTAGGACTTGTCCAAGCAGTATTCGGTTACAAACCCGTTAAATGAGGAGGAGATAATTCAATTGGCTGAAGAAATGAATCTTCGTCATCGAACGACGGAGATCCACTGTCATCTTTACAGTTTCCTAATTTGAAACAAAAACAACACAACTGAAATCATTTCAAGAAAACAAAAAAAAGGGATAAAGAAAATTTCCCCGCTCCCTCCTTAAATTTTGTTCGCTTGAGATGGCAACATTTGCTGAAATAATAAAACGTAAGAAATGTGATGAGTTATCTCTCCTTACATCACTATCTTCCAATATTCTGGTCGTTGAGACATCAGCAAGAATTTACCAATTAATACAAAGATTTCAAAATTTTTAACGGTGGAACTCCAAGTAGATAAAGCTATAAATAATGACATGTAAATATTTTGTTAAAAAAAATAGTCCTTTGGGTGGAAACAGTCGAAAGCTGCCTGTAAGATGTAAACAAAATTTCAAAATTTGTCTTGTTTTGAATTAAATTTATTTCGTTTATAACAAGTGTTTTTTTTTTTTTTTTTATTTAGTCTTGAAAATATATTATTATCTGTGATATTTTCTCTGGCACAAAGAAAAAAAAACAGGAAAAATTGAAAGAAATCAAAAATAAAGCTTTTTGACTAGATTGAACCAAAAAACAATAACAACTGGAATAAAATAAAATAAAGTACAATAAAGTTTAGACTGAAACGTATACTTAAAGGAAGAATTATGAGAAAGATACAAACTAGAAGCAGGAAAGAGATACAGCCATTCTTTTGATTTCATCTTCTTGTTGATCAAATCCCACCCGTTATTACTTTTCCATAGTAATGAAGATTGGATTTCATTTTATCAATTCATTTAGTATGTAAGAGATTAAATCCAAAAAGTAGTCTATCTAGCAGATGAGCGAAGATACTTAGCTAATTTTGAAATTCTATTTCATGTCAGTTATGTTCTTAGTCTCCAGTTTATACAATGTGCTAAATTCAATGTGTTTAAAACTAACAGCTTAGTCTGGCCATCAACAATAAATAAAATAGAGTTGAGTGTTGTTTGTAAATGAATAAGTCAAGACTAGGTTCCATCTTGAAAAGGTGAGATTTTAAATAAGGGGAAATTTTTCATGTCTTGGAGATAGGAAAGTTAAGACAAAACTAATGATAATAATGATGATGATGATAATAATAATGATTTCAAATTTTGGCAATAAGGCTAGTAAGTTCGGGGCAGTGATAACTTGATTATATCAACCCCAGTATTCAACTGGTACTTATTTTTATCAACCCTGAAAGGATGAAAGACAAAGTCAACCTCAGCTGAATTTCAACTCAGAATGTAGAGATGGACGAAATGGTGCTAAGCATTATTATCAAGCCTTACTTAATAATAATAATCCTTTCTGTTATTATAGGTGTAAGGCCTGAAATTTTGTGCAAGGGGTTTAGTCGATTATATTGACCCGTCTTAGTTGGAAATAATTTCATTGACCCCAAAAGACTGTTTTGTTAACATATTTCTTTTGAGATACTCTGGGTTTCTTTCAATTAATTTTAAATATAATAAAGAATTGAGTAAAATAACTTAGTTATCATTCAGCTAGTGTTTTAAGAACGTAAATTGTGACTAGGGTTTGGTGGAAGATTTTAATTCAAAACTTATGAAAACAAGACATTTGTACTACAGAGCCAGAGGCAGTTTCAGGTAGGTTGGTATCGAAAGGGTTAAAGGCAATGTTGACCTCAAAATGTAGATGAAATGCCATTGAACATTTTGTCTGGTGGGCCAACAATTACCCCAGCTCAGTGGTGGGGGGGGGGGGGCTGATCACGTACATTAATCCCCGGTACTTGACAAGTACTTATTTCATTGACCCCCAAAAGGACAGAAAGCAAAGCTGACCTCAGCAGGATTTGAAACTAGAATGTAAAGAACTTGAAGAAATGCCACTTAGCATTTTATCCAACACATGAATGATTCTTAATAATTCTTTCGAATTTCAGCACAAGGCCAGCAATCCTGAGGGGAAAGGGAAATTGATTACATCGACTCCAGCACTTGACGAGAACTTAGAGTAGAACTCCGAAGGTAAAGAGTTGGGATAATACCACTAAGTGTCTTGTCTGTCTTGTTAATGATTTTGCTAGCTTGATAATGATAATAATAATAATTATTATTATTATTATTATAAGAAGAAGAAGAAGAAGAAGATGAAGAAGAAGAATGATTGAATGGAGAGAGACAGAGAATATAAATAAATACTGAAGGCATCGAGGGGTAGAATGAAAATGTGTCACCGAAAAATTGGCTGAAATTTAAGGTATTGTCTGAGAACAGAAGGTAAGGGTAGAATATCAATGTCACAAGTTCTGGAAAGGTGTTGGAGTATGACTATTCGACACTGACTTTGTAAGTTGAGGATTCGTGGCATCTGATAAACAAGGATACTAACTTCATCGGAACTCTGTTTATGATCAAGCACTCTCATGTAGCTGCCACAGCGGGAAAATGCGAGTTGATAATTAACACGACATATTCTTATTAAACCAGGAAGACATGATGTTAAATACTTAAGTAACGTTATTGTATCGGCGTTAAACAAATATATATCAGAGAAAGCTGTGACCCCAAAGCGGTTGTCAGTGAGTTTCTGAACAATAAGTAAAGTTCCGTCTTTGCTGTAGGAGAGATGAAAACGGCTGCTGCCAAACAGAACAGGGAGACACAAGTTGCTGCGTACAACAATTCCCATTTCAGATAAAGAATAAGTGACAAGTTCGTTACAGACGCCTGTTGCTCGACACTCGTAGTTGGCTACAGCAATACGAGACCACCTGAAACGAGGGTCAAAGGCAACATATGGTTGAACAGCATGATTCAGTGTAATGATGTTGAGGACTTGGAAAGTCTCATGAGAATATATATACAAATCATAGCTTGATGTTTTACTGACTTCGGAAAAGGAGAAGAAAAGAATAGCCGTACGAGAGCAGTCAGGTGTGATGTCACCATTAACAATAGTCATATTTTCTTTTGGAGATAACATGATGCCAAGAGTCTTCTTTTGTTGTATGTCTACAATAGGAAATGCAAATTGGTTTACAATTCCTTGTTGTCTGTGGAGTATGAGAAGGATGAGATGATCCCGGCAGGAAAGGGCAACACTACTGATTTCGTAGTCATCATTCACAAAAGCTGCGAGTTCACTTTTATTGCTGCAGGAAATTAAAATTTTCAATGATTTGTACCTGTTAATTAGATAAAGTAAAAGGAAAAACAATCAAATTTTTGGAGAATTTTGTATTTCTTTGTTAAATACAAAACAATAATATTTACTTGTTGAATTCATAAATCTTACAATTTTGTACATTTATTTTAATCATGCAACAATCTGCTACTTTTCCACTGTTTTAAATAATCGAATGGCCTAAGAGATAAAATTTTAATTTGTTAATTTTGTGCATTAAACACTATTATCAAAATAAACAATTTTGAAAAATATGATTAGACAAATTAGAGATCTTCTAAAGTTATGAGGCATCATTGTAATTAGGTCTGCTAAGGTCATTATATACAGGTGTAAAATTCTTTAAGATTACAAACCAAATGGAGATCAGTATGAAAAATATTCTTTGCTACTATAGGCACAAGGCCTGAAATTTGGGGGGAAGGGGCAAGTTGATTACATCGACCCCAGTACTCAACTGGTACTTAATTTATTGACCCCGAAAGGATGAAAGGCAAAGTTAACCTTGGCGGAATTTTAACTCAGAATGTAGTGGCGGGCAAAATGCTTAGCAGTATTTCGTCTGCCACTAAGCATTTTGCCCAGCATGCTAATGAAATACTGCTAAGCATTTTGCCTGGCATGCTAATGAAATACTGCTAAGCATTTTGCCTGGCGTGCTAACGATTCTGCCAGTTTGCCACCTTAGGATGAAAAATATTATTCAATGTAGAAACTTTATTTGCTTCCTTGCATCGGAGATCATTCTAAATGAAGATTCAGGAATCCTAATAGAGAATACAAAGTAAACTTGTACATCATGTATATATAACTATATATATATATGTATCTGTGTGTGTAAATTACTCATCAGAAAAGGTGGCCAAAAGCACTTGTGCATTGCATAGAATAATGCACAAGAAGTGAAGAGTGAATGAGTTATATTGAATAAGAGAGAGAAATAAACAAGTTTGAGAATATAAAATGGTGCTATGCATACACACACACACACACACACACACAGGTACAAGGTAAAAAAGAAAACCAAAAATGTGTGAAAAATTCAATGAAAATATGGAGAAATGTAATTACTTAATCTCTAGATTTTTGGTTCCTTTCTGAAAGAGAATGCGTACATAACGTGAACAAACTGATCCATCACAGTCGACATCTCTACAGCAGTAGCGACGAGAGTTTTGGAAACCATAAGAACCTAGATGAGGAGAGAAAGAAGAAAGCAATTACTGTGAGTGTGAAGATGTTATAAATATAATGGCTTAGCTGGCCAAAACTTTGAAGTCACTGTCAACAACATTCTTGTCTAAGATTAATAAATGTGCACTCTACAAAAGTACAGAATAACCCATCAGATTAAGGTAAGAGTGTGTATATATATATATATATATATATGTATGTATGTATGTATGTATGTATGTATGTATGTATGTATATATTTGTATGTGTAACATAACAGTTTAGAAAAACAAAATTGCACAAAATATTTTAACAATTTTTTATACTATTCCTAACAATATTTCATCATCATCATCATTTAACGTCCGTTGTCCATGCTGGCATGGGTTGGACGGTTTGACCAGGGCTGGCATGCTGAAAGGCTGCACCAGACTCCAGTCTGATTTGGTATGGTTTTCTACGGCTGGATGCCCTTCCTAACGCCAACCACTCCAAGAGTGTCATGGGTGCTTTTACGTGCCATTTACATGACACCAGAGCGCGTTCACGTGCCACTGGCACGGGTCGCAATTTGCGTGACACGGGTATCTGCCACGACTGCAATTTTGTTCGGCTTGATGGGTCTTAGGTCTTCTTGGTCACTACCTCCATGAGACCCAACACGCAAAAAAATATATAAAAAGGATTTTTAAGTATTAAATGGCTATGAGAAACCATCCAAGTAAAATGGGAACCGAAAGGGTCCATAGCTAAAAAATGGTCGAGACATACTGATCTAAGGGTACGCCTGGCAAAGGGTCCATATTGTTCCACATGTAGGAGTACACTGTGGAATATATTCACAGGATATCTTGGAGGACACTGAAGGATGCCTGTCCTTATTTCGTTAGGATGCTAGGGTAATGATTTGAAGGTAGAAGGCAGAGCGACGAGTGTCTTAATACATTAAGGTGTAGTTGTGGTGGAAGATGGGGAATTACGTTTTCTTTCTTACTAACCCACGAACTGCAATATAGGACAGTTTTTAAACAAATAATTTTATTATCTATCAATGTTCTATTATAGTTTATGACGAAAAGTTATTTCCCTTGCCTTGTAAAGACGCCATGACTAACTACCACTCCCTTGTGTGTGTGTGTGAGAGAGAGAGAGAGAGAGAGAGAGTTATTTCAGTAACTTAACTTCTGAGGCTGTATCAAGATTTATATAACGAATACGAAATATACAAATAATCATGAAGCATATTTTTATTGTTAATATATTCAATGACTTGGCATTTTCAGTTTTTAACAAGCGTGGCTGTGTGGGAAGAATCTTGCTTTCCAACCATATGGCTCCGGGTTCAGTCCCATAGTGTGACACCTTGAGCAAGTGTCTTCAGCTATAGTCTCGGGCTGATTAATATGATGATGATGATGATGATGATGATAATGATGAGTTAATTCAAGAATGCAAATACTTACTTGCTACTGAGTCCCAGGAATGGTTATCTCCAGAAAACAGAAGTTGCCATGGTTTCTGATAGGGAGGTAATATAACTTCGTAACTCGCAGACGGTGGGGAGATTTTCTTAATCAAATTGCCCATAAGTTTAGTTTCAAACGTGCCTCTGGAAGAAAAAGACAGAAAAGGTAAAATCAGGTAAATTCAGAATAGTTAAGAAATGGTTGTTGTTTTTGTCATTGTTGTTTAGCCCACACCACCTCATGTCAGCCCTGATCAAGCAGAGCTCTAATCAAAGATGGTCCAACCTTGCCCATCTGGTCTATTTTTCAGATCTAATGTATGAAAATCAGGTGCTGGTTTCCCATCTTTTACTATGGTAGGATTTGACATTGAGGGAAATCTTGTTTGCCGTTTCTAGAAGGTTGAATGCCTACATTAAGCAGAAATTTTAAAGCATTTTTATAATTTAAAACCTGCAAAAGATTGTCAACTATGTCCCCATACTCTGATCATCAGACTGTTGAAATCATCATCATTACTAGAGAATGGTAAAGTGACTTCCAAGGATGTCAAGCATTTGGTTTTGCTTTACATAAGAATGAGAATCAACAGAACAAGGATGAAAATAAGAAGGCTGTTTATGGTTTGGTATTTGTTTGGCAAGATTTTGTCATATATCTTTTACTTTTTACTGAAGCTTTAGTAGAAATACTTGCCCAAGGTCCACGCAGTGGGACTGAACCCAGAACCATGTGGTTGGGACGCAAACTTCTTACCACACAGCCACTAATAGAAACTATACAGGGTGGCCCAAAAGTAGGTTTACGGTTATTCGAATATCTCTTTTGCATTCGTATATTAACTGCTTAGATCTTAATTATAAAAATATATGATGCCAGTGCCACCTGACTGGTCCCGTGCCGGTGGCACAGAAAAAGCACCATTTGTACACATACACACACACACATATATATATATACATATATACATACACACACACATACATATATACATACACACACACACACACACATATATATACATATACACACACACATATATGTATATGTTTGTGCCTGAGTTTGTCCTTCCACCATTGCTTGACAACCGATGTTGGTCTGTTTACGTCCCCATAACTTAGGGGTTCGGCAAAAGCGATCTACAGAATAAGTACCAGGCTTATAAAGAATAAGTCCTGGAGTTGATTTCTTCGACTAAAAGGCGGTGCTCCAGCATGGCTGCAGTAAAATGACTGAAAGGAATAATAGAATAAAAGAGTGCCTCCAAAAGTTATCCCAAATTAATTTGGGAAAAGTACATTTTTTCCCCTCTGAGCAGAGTTATCTGTGGCTGTTCTGGTCGAACCGTTTCGTTTGTGGGAAGAACAGAATTGGTGTTAGTACAAGTTAGTAACCAAATACATCACGATAAGGAATGACTGTCAGTAAGTAAGTGAACGGCACACAAATCTCATTTCCCTACTAGCTGAGGAAACAAACCGAGGCCTCTGTGTGGCGTCTTGATATTCTAGAAATAGCAGCTCACCATCTTTTTTGTTTGTTTTTTTTAACAAAAGGACACAGGAATGCGTGATCTTAGATATACCCGTCCAGGTGGGGTGGGGGACAGAAAAAAAAGTAAAAACCAAAAGTACAAACCGGAATAATCACAGCTGGAATGTTCTAACGGCATGTCAGGGCTGAGCTAGGGTTGAACAAGGGAGTTTGGCAAGGAACAAGTAATCTAGGTGTGGAGGAGATGGCGTTGAAGTAGACAACACATGTGAGGTATTTGTCTGTGGGAGTGCTGCTTAGAAGTTATTTGGCTTACAGAATGGCGGTTGAAATTCCGCAAAGCTGGAATAGTTGTTCTGTACATAGAGGCATTTCGATCATTATTGATATCTACGCACAAACAATGTAGTCTCCTCGTAGTCGTTCGACCTGCTGGAAATAGCAGCCAAATATCTTTCGATTTCACCCTGCCGTCTTAAATGGGGAAAGAACACATTAGAGTAATGTAATCGATACTAATGATGTTTCTAAAACGATGAGATGGTCACGGCTTGATTGCCTTTGATCACAAGCCTGCTCAATCAGGTCTGAGCACCACCAACAGGACTCTATATTTGTGAATGTCCGTATCTTTGTTTACCACTTCCCGGACAATGGAACTTTTGTGACATTTTCGAATATAACCGAAACATCGAACGAAATGATTTGCAATATTTACATTTAATTCGCGAGTTTTTTTTAGTCCAAACATTATTAAAGCTGATTTTATTTGGCATTCGTCTGAAGTCGATAAGCTAACAACCATAAATATATCAAACCCGATGTGATTAAATATATTCTTACTTATAAATAAATAAATACGAGGTCCTCTGTTTATCCGTTTGACAAAATAAATCTTAAATAAATTCTCTCATTTTATTATTAATTTAACCATATTAGATTCTTCTGATTTTTATCAATTTGTAAAGAATCGAAGAATCGCTATTTAATCAGAAAAATCCCAAAGCTAAAACATTTTGTTTCTCCCAGACGAAGGAAAATCCATGTCTGAAAAGCGAGGAATCTCTTCATAACAAACTTATCCGAATCTACCAACTTTGCTTAATAATTTAAATCGAGACACACCATGACTAGTTCTTCGGATTTGGCTATTTTAATCGATACATGAAACATGATTGCCGTTATATATATATATATATATATATATATATATATATATATATATATATATATATATATATATATGGGGTGGAGTTGGGGGAGTTTTGGAACAGCTATTCCTATTTAAAGTAGTTTATTGTTAGTTAATAAAGGATACATTTTAAACTTTAAAAAGCTATATTTTGAAATTTGTTTTTTTATGGTATGAAATCAGTGTATTTTGTCCGCAAATTGGTGACACTAAACCTTCAAGAATTACGATACTTGGTGACAAATATCGCGACATTATTTCTTATATTTTGTTAGGCTGGATTTTCGGTGAAATGTTTTGGCGTAAAAAAGAAATTCGGTGCCAAAAACAAAAGAACACAAAGATTTAAAAAATATTTTCATAGTTTAAATTGAAAAATAAAAATATAAAAATATTAATTAAGGAATTATTATTAATCATATTTCATATTTTTCGTTAAGTAAGGAAATATTTTTTTATAAAAAATGTCTGATCTTCGGAAAATGTAAAAACAAAACGATGCAAAACTAAATAAATACCTTGGATGTTGGTAAAAGAAAACTAGAAATGGATAATGGTAATTCCTCAAGAATACAACATCAGAATTTGGTTAGATCAACTATTACGGCAATGTTTTCTGGTCTCCGTTTCTTTGTCGACGTCATTGTCTTCAGATTTGGTGCCGTGGTGTCACAAAGACACAATAAAGACAACTAATTAATAAACAATTAAGAAAATAAATTAATAAACAATTAGCACAATTCTCTCTCACAGTGGGTCCCTTTAGAATCGATTACCATTGTCTAACCATATTCGATCGACTAGTTACCGCTAACGGAATCGGTCAGCTTTTGTTCCTGGCACATTTATTTCTTTCGTTTTAATTCACTCAGTCGTTCCAATGTTTAGAGTCACACATGTAAATAGTAAATATTATCTATAGAGCCATATCGTATCGAAGAATTTTGGAAAAGTTTGCTTCTCTGTTTGTTAGTGTTGTTAATAAGTTGTTTCCCTTCTTGTAAATTTTTTTACAAGTCTTCATGGACTCGCAGACTTTCCATGTTTTCTTTGAATGAGTATCTGATACTTTATATAAAATATAGTTTGGCTATTTTGACTCACTGAAAAATTGTGAAGGCAACTTTTTATTTTTACTTTCTCTGCCCATTTAAACAATTTTATTAAAAATACATATATTCATAAATCGTATTATAAAATACGTTAATATATACAACACACACACACAAATGTATATATATATATATATATATATATATATATATATAAAGGCAAATTTATAGATGTCACTAAAGTGACAGAGGATATATATATATATATATATATATATATATATATATCCTCTGTCACTTTAGTGACATCTATAAATTTGCCTTTAGGTTTTTAAATTGCTAATAAGCTACCCACATTATTGATTATACACACACACACACACACACACACACAAAGGGTCATAAGACTGGGAAATCGGCCTCTGTAGCGTATTGGACGGGGTGTTTGGCCATTACAGGGTTATTCATTTTTGCCTTGGAGGATTTTTTTCTCGAATGAGTCGACTCCAATACCTCTTTTTTTAAAAACCTGGTATTTATTTTGTCAGTTTCTTTTACCGAACTACTAGATTACGGGGACGTAAATAAAACAACACCAGTTGTCAAGCGGTAGTAGGGGACAAACACAGAGACACGGTGGGAGATTCTTTCAGTTTCCGTCTACCAAATACATTCACAAGGCTTTAGTCGGCTCGAGGCTATGGAAGAAGACACTTGCTCAATGTGCCACACAGTGAGACTGAACCCGGAGCGATGTGGTTGAGAAGCAAACTTCTTACCACACACCCACGCCTGAAAAAAAAAAATACACACACACACACACTTTATTGAAATAAAGCATATTTACTCTACCTCTGGTAGTAGGCATGTATTAGCAGTATTTCATCTGCTGCTTTGTTCTGAGTTCAAATTCTGCCGAGATCGACTTTGCCTTTCATCCTTTCGGGGTCAATTAAATAAGTACCAGTTATACACTGGGGTTGATATAATCGACTTAATCCGTTTGTCTGTCCTTCTTTGTCTCCTCTGTGTGTAGCCCTTTGTGGGCAGTAAAGAAATAAGAATAAGGTACTGTTTACAATATTCGGGCCTGCAATCTTTCTCTTTATGGCTGTTGTTGAGTGAGCCCCTATGTTCCCACTCAGTGTGTTGGTATAGTACTGACAAGCTCTTCTCTTCCTTGAGTTCTCTCCAATGCTCATTAACCCGCACTTCTATACTACATGCTGTCTCTGCTATGCATGTCATTGTTTTGTTTCTGCACTGTCCCTCTGTACATCTTATTCTATAGACTACATTCCTAGCTTTACAGTATGTTAATGGGCTAACTCTACATACAATACAGTTCTTTTAATGGAACCCCCTGTACATGTTATGTAACCTTTAGAAACATACATAAATGCATTTGAAATATCAATTGACTTTATTATTCAAATCCCCCTCTCTATCCCTCTTTCTCTCTCTATCTATCTATCCATCTTACCTACCTACCTACCCACCCACCTACCTACATATATACATACATACATGCTTACTGTGTTTGGTCTGAGATATTGTCATCATTGCTGTTGTAGTCTTCGTGCTTCTGTTGAAATTAAGGAGTTTCATATTGTAGCCCTGTGGGAACTTTGACAAAATCTCTTAACATTAAAATTTACAATGAAAACACAAACCAGCAAAATTCACACGATATTATTTATTATTTATTGAAAGGTGCTCTGGTGAAATACATATAAAAACAAGATAACCAGTTAAGAATTAACAAACTGCTGTTCAGCATTTACAAATAAAATTGAAAAGTTATGGTTTATCTAATTGTTTTAAAAATCTATTATTGTTATAGGGTTTTAAACAATAAGCAAAAAGCCAGATTATAGAGAAGGCAAGCACGTAAGCATGTTGGCTCACTCAGCAGTGGTACATTGGTAGCAACAGCAGAATGTGTGACTAAATGGATTTTAATGTTTTGTTTCTAGCTGTCATTTTAATCGTCTTGGCACGTCCACTTTAAGTGACACTGAGGTTCATAAGATAAGTATGAAGAATACTCAGAAACAGAACTGGTACATTTGATTCTTCTCGTCATACACCGATATTATGTGAGTATAAAGAATTTTAGATTGAACGGCCTGAAAATAAAATAGATTGGTTCAAGGACGATATTTCATTTTGTGATCTAAATACTCAAAAACAGAGCTGGTACATTTTATTCTTCTCGTATGTGCACTTATATCTTTGTGCTTATGATTACCAGTGTTTGAGTCGTGCTCCTTATGTGAAAGTGAAACTTAGCAATTCAGTAAACAGCAAATGATAAAATCAGTGCCAAACTGAAATATATACTTGGATTGACAGGATAGATAAGACGTCTTGATGGTGGTGCCCCAGTATGGCATAAACGCAATGAGTGAAACAAGTAAATGAATATTTTTAAGGTTTAGAGAAGTGACTAAATTTATAAGCATTTATTGCAGTGGAAGTGATAATGGTCAACAGAATCAACAATAGGTAATAATAGATAAACGGTCAAAATAGTCATGTTGTACTTGGTTTTCATCCTTGACTTTTCTTCTGGTGGGAAATTGTATTTTCCCCCTCAATGCTGCATGCTGTTGTCAATTTGGAATAATATTCATTATGAGCCCTGTAAGTCAAATAATAATCAGCAGTGAGCACAGACAAATGTGATGTTTCCAAAAATTTCCAAAATCTATCCATCAGTTCCTGTGGAAACAATTTATAAGACAAATTTAAACACACTAAATTACTTCAATGTTATTATTATCTTGTAGAAACAGATAAAATTTTAAACACAGTATATTAATATATAATCAATATAATATATTGATTATATATATTATATAATCAATATACTATATAATCAATACCAAGGCGGCGAGCTAACAGAAACGTTAGCATGTTGGGCGAAATGCTTAGCGGTATTTCATCTGTCTTTACATTCTGAGTTCAAATTCCACCAAGGTCGACTTTGACTTTCATCCTTTCAGGATTTGTAAAATAAGTACCAGTTGCATATTGAGGTTCATCTAATCGACTGGCCCTGTCCCCCAAAATTTAGGGCGTTGTGCCTAGAGTAGAAAAGAACATATGAACAATACGTTCTGTACTAATGCTTCTTAAATATATCGAACAAATAATCAACAGATGCAGGAGTGGCTGTGTAGTAAGAAGCTTGCTTTCCAGCCACATGATTCCAGGTTCAGTCCCACTGCATGGTACCTTGAGCAAGTGTCTTCTACTATAGCCTTGCACTGACCAAAGCCTTGTGAGTGGATTTGGTGATGGAAACATGCATGTATGTATGTATTTGCGTGTCTGTGTTTGTCCCCCCACCATCACTTGACAACCAATGTTGGTGTGTTCATGTCCCTGTAACTTAGCAGTTCAGCAAAAGAGACTGATAGAACAAGTACTGGGCTTACAAAGAATAAGTCCTGGGGTCGATTTTTTCAACTAAAGGCACTGCTCCAGCATGGCCACAGTGAAATGACTGGATCGAGTAAAAGCATAAAAGCATACATGGTAGAAGTTGACTCGTGACTTTTCTTCTGAAGGAAAACCTGTATTTTTCTCCTCAATGTTGCATGCTGTTGTCATTTGGTCCAAGCAAGTCAAATAGTGGTCAGTGGTGAACACATACATGCTGGTATCTACATCCATACAACAGGAAAGTATCCAAATCCTCCGTGACATTCGTTTGTGATCTGAATGTTGATGACTGTGATCTCGTAACTCACACTGAAGAAAACCTGTGACTGCTTGTCAGTCATCATGTGATGAGTTGGGACTTTAGAGAAGATTGCAATTATGCTGCAACCAATACCAGAGGAAACCATTTATCCAACCATTGATATACGTCAAGGGTGAAAAGCTAAAAGTCATGGATATGTTAGTCTGCCTTGGTTGTACACTATCTATATTTAATACACCTGACGAAGAGGTTGGTTATAGAATTTCTAAGGTCTATGGTGTGTTTGGACAGCTTGAATCGAGGCTTTGGTTGCAGTTAGACATGAAAGTAACAATGAAATTTGTGGTCTATGAAGTATGTGTCTTAACAGTGCTTTTGTTTGGATGCAAGACCTTGTAAACCTCTTGAGGGCATTTTGAATGAGTTGAGAAATTTCATCAGCGATACCTGTGTAATGTCCTGAAGATCTCATGCTGACCGCATGTACCAGATACGAGAGTACTGCTGTCAGTGGAGATGATGAGTAACGAGTTCTTTATAATGAAGCATTAATTTAGACAATTCGGTCATCTTGTTTGTTTAGAGGATACCTGCATGTCACAACAGATACCTTATGGCAGGCTGGAGTAAGGAAATTGTCCTTAGTGCAAGCCATGCAAGTTTTTTGAAGACAGTCTTAGACACATTTAAAACTGTCAAGACACCTGGGAAGATCTTGCATAGGACAAGGAGCTGTGGAGAAATCTGGTTGATACTGTTGTGAAAGAGTCTCAAAACAACAGGGTTGCATACACTGAGTGGAAATGTGCGGGTAAATATATGGAGGGTGTGCACCCTCTTCTTGTGAAGGGCATGAACAAGTTTCTTTTGTATGACACGTGTGGTGGTGTCTGCTTCTCGAAGGCAGACCAACCCAGCCACAAGAGAAGTCAAAGAGGTACCCCTGTCTACCCATGTGATGTCCAGCATGACCTGTGATGCAACTTCTATAGCAGAGTGTATGAGTTGGTCAGTTGACTCAGTTGGCATTGTAGATCCCACTATCCAGATGCTGCTGGACGGCTGACATGTGGTCAGTGTGGAATGATTTGTAAGTCCCTTGCAAGCCTTAGATGCCATAAGAGACATCATCAGTGATGGGGGAGGCCAAACGTGAGATGTTGCTTAGAATTAAATGGTTTTATTTCCACTATGCATACATGCAGGCATGTGTGTGTGTGTGTTTGTGTTTGTGTGTGTGTGTATTTATGTCATTGTTCATGTTTATTTCAAGATTTTTTGCCAATAGAGAAAGAACTGGTTTCTAACCTTGATTCAAGGTTCCTTTATTGGAGTTTTAACAGCAACAACAGGGCATTTTTGTAAGTATGTATGTATGTATGTATGTATGTGCAGATTTGTATGTTTTATGTATGTATCCTCATGCATATAGTCACATATCTAGACATGCTCAGATTTTTACAGTTCCAGTGATGGATTGAATCTGTAGTCTTTGAATCAGCTTTCTCTTTTCTGGTTTTGAGAAGCCTAATTTCTAGGCAGTGTGTTACATATCCCAGTGTCCCAATAGTTACAGGTACAAACCTGAGCTTATAATCTGGATAGAATAACTGCAGATTTCTCAATAGTTCAGTGTAGCTGTTCTCTTTTTTACTTTTTCAGCTTTATGTTAACATCTGCTGGGTCGCTAATTTCCACAACTGTATGTATGTATGCATGTATGTGTGTGTGTGTGTGTATGTGTTTTTATGTATGTATGTATGTGTGTGTATGTATGTATGTATCTGTTGTGTTTATATCTTTGATAATTAAGTGTCGTCCAAACGAGAATGACTGATGTATGTAATGGAACTGTTATAAGCGAATGAAATAACACCTGAACTTTATGCAGCATCATTGTCACAGTTCAGTGATCAAAATGAGAAAGAAATGATGTTGTACTTACTGGAACACACCATGATGACTTTAGACCATTTTGAATCTAACCGACACTCAGAAGTCTGAGGTCCATCAGCATAGTTAAAACCATCTTTACACTTGTAAGTCACTCTACTGTTATATTTGTCAGGTACATCTGTCCTACTTGTGCTTTTTCCATTAACTTGAAATTCAGCATCAGTTATCTTGGGAGGACGACCACACTTGACATCTAATTTTAGGAAGAAAGTAACAATTAATTTCACATAACAATTCAATATACCAACAGGATGAGTAAAAGCAAATATCAATAAAAAATATGGAAGCTAATTTCTATAGTAAAAGACCCATGATATGTTCAAGGAATGGTCGATATTTTATCCACTTAACCATACTGATGTAGGCTCCTGTCATTGCTGGATTATAAAGTCAACTATCTAACGCCAGCAGACCGCATGCTCTGTCACATGAAGCATGTCTACATGAATGATGTGACTAGCTAATGGAGGTCACAATATTCTCACCTGCCTTTAAATTCCCTTCTTCTCCAATATAGATGACCCTCTTCATCGATTAGATACACTTAATGCATGTGGCCTTGTGTGTTTGCTGGTTGGCAAGGATATGGCACAGTGGGGGAGCACTCCCCAACATGAAAATGCAGCTCAAAGCTTGCCGTTTTAACACCGTTGTTGAGATCCAGAGCGAATCACAGAAGATCCTTGACTCATGGAAAATGACTTCCAGGCTGGATTCAAAAAGCAACAGGAATGCTGGGACCAATGTATTGCTGCACAAAGTGACTATTTTGAAGGGGTTGATGTTAAATAAGTTATATTTTGTCAAGCATAACTAGTCAAAGAACTCTTTGATACCATCTCATGTATGTGTGTGTATATATATATATATATATATATATATATATATATATATATATATATATATATATATATATATATATATATGTATAATTATATGTATTTCTTCTATCTTAATGAATAATAATTCTTCGGATAGAATAAATGGGTTAATAGAAACCAATGTAGCAAAGAACACAAAATAACTTTGGTGTTGTTCCTGTTTTTAAGGCAGGAACTCCTTGAAATTTTGGGTATTTGAGTATATTTAAAAATTTAAGGAATGGAGAAAACGTATGTTATAATTGCATACTTTATTCCTACATGTTTCAAAGGATTACAACCTATGTATACTCGGTCATAATGTCTTACGTTTGAGATGATTCCCATGCTTTCCCTGATGAGAAGGTTACAATTTTAATATCACAGATCCCTATGGATCACACAGGTTGTAATCCTTTGAAACATATGTAGGAATAAAGTATGCGTTTTCTCCATTCCTTAAATTTTTATATATATATATGTATGTATGTATATATATGAGGGAATTCCAGGCAGTTTCTGTCTTTCAAATTCACTTACAAGGCATTGGTTGGCCGAAAATGATAACAGAAGATACTTCCCCAAAGTATCATGCAAAATAACTGAACATGAAACCAAGTGGATGCTAAGAGAACTTCTTCACCACACATCTATACACATATATAAAATATATGTGCATATTTGTTTGTATGTACATTCTCATATATGTGTAGTCATTCTTCAGTTCCATTTCGAGATTTCTTGCCAATAGTGAAAGAGCTGGTTTCTAACCTGGATCCAAGGCTCCTTCATTGGAAATTCAACACCAACAACTGGGTATTTTTGTAAGTATGTATTCTCATGCATATAGTCACATATCTAGACATACTCATATATATTTAAATGTTAAACTTCTGGAAAGTTTTACATATTTTTACAGTTCCAGTGATGGCTTTAGATCTTTAGTCTTTGAATTAGCTTTCTCCTTTCTGGTTTTGAGAAGACTAATTTCTCCAGATTGGTTTTAGGCAGTGTGTTACATATCCCAGGACCCCAATAATTACAGGTACAAACCTGACGTATGAATGTACGGTGCTTGTGCGTTTGTGTATCTATGTCTCTGTTGTGTTTATGTCTTTGAGAATTAGGCATCGTCCAAACGAGAATGACTGATGTATGTATTGGAACTGTTATAAGCGAATGGAATAACACCTGAACTTGATGCAGCATCATTGTCACAGTTCAGTGATCAAAATGAGAAAGAAATGATGTTGTACTTACAGAGACACTGTATGGAGACATTTGACCATGTTGAATTTAACTGACACACAGAACTAGTAGATCCACTTCTATAAACATTATATTCACTACAGTTGTATGTCACCCTAGTGTTAAACTTGCCAGGTACCTCTGATGGTGCCACGCTTTCTCCATTCAAGGACAATGTAGTGTCCGGTAATCTGGGAGGATCGGCACATTTGACATCTAATTTTAAGGGAAAAAATGTCTCTATTAATTTTACCATTTATCTTTCATTGTTTGCTTGCTTTAGTCATTAGACTGTGGCCATGCTGGGGCATCATCTTGAAGAACTTTTAATCAATCAAATTGACCTCAGGTCTTATTTCCTCTTTTTTTTTAAACCTGGTATTTATTTTATTTGTCTCTTTGGGCAAAAGGCTAAATTATGGTGGCATAAATTCATCAAGACTGGTTGTCAAGCAGTGGTGGGGAACATAGACAGAAACACACATGCACACATCAGTGGTAAAGGGTCCATAATGCAGGCCAATAGAGCTTTACTCTCCTACTCACCAAAAATTATTTGTTGCCCCTCTATCTGTGAATGTGATATGAACTAATTTTAATGTGCTCTTCTACAAAGAGGCCACGCGGCAGGCTTGATACCCCTTTCCACTGGATCTGATGTTCCTTCATTAACAATACCCTGGTGACTGGCCTGCCATGATGACCATTATTGGTTACAAGAGAAATCTGAGAAAATAATAGAACCTACAAATAATGAGCTGTTTAAAATTTATTTATGAATCAGTTCAATTCTTTGTTTCTTTTTGGCAAATCCATCAAACACTTTGTTATAAAATATATCTGCACCATGCTCTACTTTCATCTTCTTAACCCTTTCGTTACCAACCCGGCTGAAACCGGCTGAAACCGGCTGAAACCGGCTCTGGCTCTGTAGTACAAATGTCTTGTTTTCATAAGTTCTGAATTAAAATCTTCCTCCAAACCTTCGTCACAATTTATGTTCCTAACACTAGCTTAATGATAACTAAGTTATTTTACTAAATTCTTTGTTATATTTATAATTAATTGAAAGAAACCCAGAGCATCTCAAAATAAATACAGTAACGAAACAGTTAATAAGGTCTTTATTGATGGAAATGAAGATCAAATTAATCTCTCTTCTCTTTGTACCAAATTAAGTGAATGTGCTTAGCAATGTACGAATATGGTATTCACATGAAAAATCTCCTTTATTTTTGCTTGTGCTCTCTTCAAATACCTAGCCATCATGCTCGTTTCATCATAAGTTTGTGTGATGAACTTTTGGCCATAACTGAATTCATTAATAGATTTTCAAACTTCTGTTAGTGATGCAGTTTTTCTGTCTTTACTGACATTGACGTATCCGAAAACCTTTCTTGAGGCCATTTTTTTCTCATCAACAAATTTCAAAACATGTGACAATGGAGATTTCTTCAGAAGGGCCATAGTCTTATCAAAAATAACAGCAACAAATGCTGTTTTTTTGAATATCACTTGAAAGTTCAGAAAATGGTCTGTTGGCATTTTTCTTCACAAAATCTAAAAGTAATCTTCCACTACAACTTCACATATAAACAGAAAATATTGTTTGATTCTTCAGTTTCATCATGTCCTCCAAATTATAATTCTTCACAGCACAAAATTTCAATACAGTGAATTAACCTCTTCAATATATCAAGATTTTTCTCAACTGATCTCAAATGGAACTGAATTGAAGCTACTTTCCAGTGATCAATCGCTGTATCAATTTGTTGTCACCTACAGGTTTTCAGAGCAATTACAGAATTTAGATGGTTCTAAGATTTTATTGCTTTGTCAAAACTAAAATCAAATTATGCAAATCCCAGTAGCCAGGAGTTGACCACGTATTCTTATGCTGACAAAATAACAGACATGGGAAACAGAAAAATTTCTTCAGAATGGTACATCCAGTCATTCACCCCTACAGTTCATAAGACGTGGAGTCAAAATAATGATGACATTCCTCGTTGCCCATTTTTGTTTTGATTTGCATTTCAATCTTTGGTTTCTCTTTTCTTCTTATCTACAAAAGCTTCTTGTTGCAAAGTTTGAGAAAGTAGAGAGAAAACTGAGCTAATGGACACTTTTGCCATCCTGGAGGTGAATGAAAGCAGGAAAAATGTTACTGGCTTTTAATTTTTTAAATGAATCAATGTTTTATTCTAACAAAAAATTTAGGTGCTCTCTTTTAATTAGGTGCTCTCTTTTAATTAGGTGCTCTCTTTTAATTGTGTCAGTCATTAGACTGCAGCTAAGCTGGGGCACAGCCTTGAAGAATTCCAGTCGAATGAACGGTTTCACCAGTCCTCAGTCAAATCGTCCAACCCATACTAGCATGGAAAGCGGACGTTAAACGATGATGATGATGATGAACCTTTTTTCCAAGTATTGGTCCTTATTCAACTGCTAAGTTACGGGCATGAAAATACACTACCATTGTTTGTTGAGTGATGGTGAGGGACAAACACTAGCACACACACAGACATATATCTAAAATGGGCTTCTTTCAGTTTCCATCTCCCAAATCCACTGACAAGGCTTTGGTCAGCTTGAAGCTATAGTAGAAGATATTTGCCCAAGGTGTCACACAGTGAGACTGAACCCATGACCAAATACTTGGGAAGCAAGCTTCTTACCACACAACCATGCTTGATTACTCCTTTAATGTAAACTTTCTTTTAAGTAATTTTGAATATGTAAAATTAAATTTTAAAGCATTAACATGGATGAAAACTTTACTTTTTGAATTACAAAAAAAATAAACTTTGCCAATTGCTTCTTTTTGCTCCAAGTATGAACTGGTCAATAAAGGAATCCCTGGAGTTACATGAAAGTAACTATTGCAGGTCATGCCCCAGCATGGCCGAACTTCAATGATCGAAACCTGTGAAAAAAAGAATATAGTTGTACTTACAAAGACACTGGATAGTGGCAGCTGCCCAATGAGAATCTAGCTGACATGTGGATGTTACAGATCCATTTATTTTGACATAATCTTCAAGACAGCGATATGTCACCTGACTTAGGTAAGTGTGAGGTACATCACTTGGATCGATGGCCGCTCCATCAACAACCATAGTAGTATTTGGTATAACAGCAGGAGTTCCACATTCGATTTCTAATTTAAGAAGACAATGACAATTTCAGGTATAAAATCAATCAGGACTTCATTTCATTATTGGGAACCAGTAAAAGAGTAAAAAAGAATACAAAATATGAAATAAGATGTCCCTGGATGAAACATTTATCTAGAAATGAGTTGCACCATATTTAAGGAAAAATTAACTTTTTTTTTATGAGATTATTACTATGGAATCCAAAGGTAATCAACAGATCATGCAGCTTACCAGGATTAGAGAAAGATGAACATTTTTGCAAAGATATATTCAGTTAAATACATTGCAGTAAATGGAAGACAGTATCAGCTGGTAGAAGCAGTTCAGTTGGTTGACCAACATTTTATGAGTGGAATTTAGTAGACAGAAGTAGCATAACCACTATATAAGCAAAAATATTTTAAACACGTTGAAACAGAACAGACTTGATGCAAAATCATTAGAAATGTGTCAACATTGATCTGTTTGATTGTCATGAGCAGAATACGTGACACACTCATGTAATCACACGAAAAACACAGGATATAAACGTTTTCAGTTTCATTTGGGTAAATACACAATACGAAAAAGGTGGGTATTGTTAATGGAGCATTAGTATAGCTGAATACATACATACATGCATACATACATACATACATACATACATACATACATACATGCATGCATGCATGCATACATACATACATACATACATACATACATACATACATACATATTTATCAGTGTCTCAACAGAACTAAAAGACGTTGTCATACACCAGTGATCACAATGTGCTTTCAGTTGTTTTTTTATTGCATCATTCTTTATCATTTTGTCCCAAATTGTTAAATAAAATCTTCTTGTTGTTGTTGTGGAGGCCTTCTAAATGACCTTTTCGATCTCTTGAATCAAAAATTGCACAGACCCACTTGTTGTTTGTAAACCTTGCAGCACGTCCGACCCAGTGGAACTTGCGCTTTCTGTATTCTGAGATTATGTTCCTCACTCCGTTGCTTCCTCGGATTTACCTCATTGTAGATTTGCTCTCAAAACAATACTCCAAGCATGGTTCTTTCCATGGTCTTTCCTATTTCGTAGTATCCCACAACTCACGTGTGTAAACGTGCGCTGGTAGAACAGTGCAAATAAAGAGACTGGCACGAAAGGGCTTGTCCAGTTTTCCTTTGAGCACATCCATTACTGAGCTAAACACTTCCATCCTGCCCAAATGTTGATGTCAACATCAACAGTGAACTACTAAGACATGTCCAATTCACTGATGGCATTGTACTCATCGCTGAAACAACAGATCAGCTACATACAATGCTGATAGTGTTGAACATCCATAAATCAACCTTAAAAGCAAAATACACACAGTCCAAAAACACAACACAAGGTGAAATAGAGGTGGGAAGCAATGAAACTGAGGGGGTAAATGAATATGTGTACTTAGGGCACACAGTGAATAACTGCTGAGATATGGTTGTTCAGTTCCAGGATTAGGCGATGCATCATGTTCTTGAGCAAGGCCCTTCATTTGTTGTTGTTCCAGCCCTACTGAGACATAAATGAGTGCCAACTGGATGTTGATATAATCTGTCTGTCTGTCGTTCTCTCTCTGTTTCTCTTTCTCCTTGCCTCTCAGTCTCTCTCTCTCTCTCTCTCTCTCTCTCTCTCTCTCTCTCCTGTTATCATATGATGGATATGTTACTGGATCAAGGATGAAGGAGCTGAGAAAGTGTCTATATCTACTGGTGACTACATAGACAAACGGTTCTCAACCACAGCCCCAAGAGAGCACGCGGCCCTCAAGGGTCCTTCCAGTGGCTCCCAACAATCTTCTCTCTATAAATATAATAAATGTTTCTTTAATTGGTCTACGTTTTACTCTCCCCCACCACCACCACCACTAAAAAAATCCAGATTTTGGATCTAGCTCATATGTAAAAGGGTTGAGAACCCCTGATAGAGATGCCTAAAAAAACTAGCTTTGTTATGCAACCAGAGTCACCCATTAGAGACTGTACTTTATACACCCGCATACACATGTAAATACATAAAACACACGACTTACGTTGGCATTCTGCATGCACAGCAGACCATTTTCCACTTAAAAGACATGTTGAAGTATTTTCTCCCTCTGTAAATCTATAGCCTACTTTGCAGAAATACTGAACTTCATTCGAGTATTTTGTGCTAGGAACATCATGGAGCATATTTCTATATTGCAAAGGGTATCCACAGTCAATATCTAAAAAAAAACAAAATGAAATATGGAAGATTAGTTGCAGTTTTCAAGCTAACTGAGATCGTGATACAAGTTCGATTGATTCCCATTGAAACAATTTTTACTTTAAGTTATATTTTCAAACAAGGGAATCTGGCACCCCCACTCAGCTTAAAACAACATCTTCCTTTGTTCGAAAATATAAAGACACAAATTGTGTTGTATAGCCAGCTGGAGACGATGTCTCCTGGGGCTAAATTACAGCAACATTAGTCCTAAACCAGGACTGCGATGTTATGTTGGCAAACAACCTTTACTATAAACCTGACATGGTTCACAATTGCATGTACTGTGTTATACTGGATCAGTGATGAATGAATTAACATGTATTAAAAAACAAAAGAACACAACTGCTTTACATGATAAGATCTGATTAGAGCCAACAGAAAGGATCATGGATAAAAATGCTACCTTTTATTTTTTACTGTTTCAGTTATTGGACTGTGGCCATGCTGGGGCACCACATTGATGGGTTTTAGGAAAAGAAATCGATACCAGGACTTATGTTTTTCTTTTTTATGTATGTCTGGTATTTACCGAAGCTCTCTTGCCAAGTTGCTAAGATATATAAACCAACAAACACCAGTTGTCAAGCAGTGATGGCTGTCATAGTGTATGTCTGTATGACAAATACACACACACGTGTGTGTGTGTGTGTGTGTGTGTGTGTGTGTGTGTGTGTGTGTGTGTGTGTGTGTGTGTGTGCATATATATATATATATATATATATATATATATATAGAGTTATTAATATCTCTAAGTCTCTCTAAAGGAGACTACGGCAGCGGTACTGGAAATTAATAGTTATCGCCAAGCCAACATGGCAGTCCCAAAATTAGGACGAAAGCTGCCGTGAATTAGCTCCAAGAAGCCATCGCCTCTAGCTAGCTATGTGACACACGAAACCTGTGTCCTTTATAACCTTCGAACAGGGGAGGTCAGCAGTGTCCCCCTGCTGGTTTGGCATCTGCAGACTAGACTAGTTTCAGGGTGTTGCCCCTTGTCAATGCAGAGTAGCCAAGCCTTAGCCAGGCGGCGCTGCTGACTATCTGCTCGAAGGTTATTTATCTAATTTCAGTGGAATCTATCCACTGGTTTTCAGAAATAGAGTTATTAATATCTCTAAGTCTCTCTAAAGGAGACTACGGCAGCGGTACTGGAAATTAATAGTTATCGCCAAGCCAACATGGCAGTCCCAAAATTAGGACGAAAGCTGCCGTGAATTAGCTCCAAGAAGCCATCGCCTCTAGCTAGCTATGTGACACACGAAACCTGTGTCCTTTATAACCTTCGAACAGGGGAGGTCAGCAGTGTCCCCCTGCTGGTTTGGCATCTGCAGACTAGACTAGTTTCAGGGTGTTGCCCCTTGTCAATGCAGAGTAGCCAAGCCTTAGCCAGGCGGCGCTGCTGACTATCTGCTCGAAGGTTATTTATCTAATTTCAGTGGAATCTATCCACTGGTTTTCAGAAATAGAGTTATTAATATCTCTAAGTCTCTCTAAAGGAGACTACGGCAGCGGTACTGGAAATTAATAGTTATCGCCAAGCCAACATGGCAGTCCCAAAATTAGGACGAAAGCTGCCGTGAATTAGCTCCAAGAAGCCATCGCCTCTAGCTAGCTATGTGACACACGAAACCTGTGTCCTTTATAACCTTCGAACAGGGGAGGTCAGCAGTGTCCCCCTGCTGGTTTGGCATCTGCAGACTAGACTAGTTTCAGGGTGTTGCCCCTTGTCAATGCAGAGTAGCCAAGCCTTAGCCAGGCGGCGCTGCTGACTATCTGCTCGAAGGTTATTTATCTAATTTCAGTGGAATCTATCCACTGGTTTTCAGAAATAGAGTTATTAATATCTCTAAGTCTCTCTAAAGGAGACTACGGCAGCGGTACTGGAAATTAATAGTTATCGCCAAGCCAACATGGCAGTCCCAAAATTAGGACGAAAGCTGCCGTGAATTAGCTCCAAGAAGCCATCGCCTCTAGCTAGCTATGTGACACACGAAACCTGTGTCCTTTATAACCTTCGAACAGGGGAGGTCAGCAGTGTCCCCCTGCTGGTTTGGCATCTGCAGACTAGACTAGTTTCAGGGTGTTATATATATATATATATATATATATATATATATATATCACATACATATATATATGTACATAGGCTTCCTCACAATTTCTGTCAACAAAATTCATACATAACACATTGGTCAGCTCAGTGTTATAGAAGTCCTTTGCCCAATGTCCTACACATTGGGAGTGAATCTGAAACAATATGGTTGGGAAGTCAGCTTTTAAATCTCACAGCCATGTCTGAGTCTGTAAACTTTCTTCAGACATGTGTCACAAGTAAGTCAAAATACCAAATCTTCGACAGAGCAACTTATACAAAGAGAAAGGTAAACATTAATTCCTTCACACCATTTCATGCTTCTTTCAGAACTATCTCTGCTCTAATTGCTCAACAAGCCATTTCTTGAGAAGGAGTTGGAAACTAAGCTTTACCATTACTTACCCAATGGGAAACAAAAATGACCGGACCTGTTTGCGTTTACACACATTTCGTCTGCAGCACAAGGGCGATAAATACAAGGTGAGCTTGTTATCTGTGAAGATATGGAGAAAGTAGGAATTATAATAAAATTTATAATAAGATAAAAGTTAAACACAAAGATTCTGAGAATATTTGATAGGATGTGTAGCTCAGAGATGAAGGAGACCCTCTAGGTCAAGCCATGACACTGCATTGGCAGGCACAGATCTTGTACTACAGACAAGTGTTTAGAATGTCACAGGAAAGAATCACAAGACGGATTCTCCAAGCCAAGCCAACCAGCAGAAGACCAAGGGGCAGACCAAGAACGAGATGGTCGGACAATAACCATGGCCTCAGTTGGTCAAGGTTGGGAATCCAACCAGAAAATGTAATGACAGCTGCTTCAAATAGGACCCTATAAATGAGGTGCTCAAGGACTTTACCTTCATGATACTCCAAGAAATAGTGGGTGAATGAAAGGACGGATGGATTCTGAGAGTTCATAATCATGACAAGATAATAATGAAAAAAAAAAAAACAGTAGAATGCAAACAGGATAATCACATTGAATATGGTAAATATACAACCATTTCTTTATTATTTGCACTGTATTTTGATAGATTAAGCCATCGCTGGAAGGTTCCAAGGATACACCAGTTTTACTATGAGAAGTTGCTAGCTCCTCACCCAGCCTTTTTCCAGTTTGGAGAAAAGGATGCTATAAGTGGCTTCCCACGATCTTTCTCAATATGCAATGTGGGTGATTCCAATAGTGATAAAGTCTGCAAAACAGAAGAATCAACTTTGGTACTTAACACTAGATAAATGGAAAGTAGAACCAAATACTCTGGGATTTGAACTCAGAACTCAGAGAACTGGAAAAAATCCAGCAAAGAAGTTTGATTCTCAGTAACTCTTCTAAATTGTTGTCTTATTCTGGATGAAGTTTGTCGGGCAGTGGTCAGATGCAAGTAAGAACTGCAGTTGTCTGTGAAGACATTGCAAGAATGGGGGAAAGTGATAGAGGTGTCTACAATTATTTGACCTAAATTCAGCAGATCTGCAGCTTCAGGTGGCTGAGAAATTATGAAGGTATCAGTTGGAGAAATACAAGAACAGGTTGTACTGTTTCACCTGGCTGAGACTCACATTGAACTCAGCATCCAAAATCATGGAAAAGGCTGTGAGGGTGGGTTTGGGAAAAGTGGCCAAGGTGAAGCAGGTCACTAGTTCTTACATAGGTTATATTCAAAGGTTGAGGTCAGTGTAAGAGAAGGGGTCGTAGGTCATCTTAGGAGATTCAAGATATCTACGAAATAATTGGAGGCTACAGAAGGGGGAGCTGCCCTGGGGCTTCATCTTGAGAGAGAGACAAAATAAGTAGATTAAAGTTTCAGTAAGTGGGAAATTAGTAAGTCATTAGCCCATTGCAGGATGACTCCAGATGGCTTGCCGCTTTATCAAAGAGTGCACCAAAGGAGTGAGTAAGAGATAAGATGGTTGTGAGACGTTCTGGGGAGAACGAGAATAGAGCACCCAGTGAAGGGAAGTTTGCATGTACCCAAATCAGAGAAAGGGATTGTATAGTATGACACGAGTAGTATAGTGATAGGAATTGTTCTAGAAATGAGAAGTGTTGAGATGGAGGATACAACATGGCTCATAAAGAAGGACAACTGCAACCACATCAGTGGTTTAGCTGCCACCACCACCGCTGCTGTTGCTGTCGCAGCCACTACCGTCGCAACTGCCGCCACAACCACCACCACCACCACCAAAACCACAATCTCCTACACCACTGCCGCCATTACCACCACTGCCACCATCATTGTCATTGATTTCTTTCTCATGCTTGCGTTATTTACTGTGAGGAACATTGATCTTTGTCAATAAAGAAGGATCAAGTTCAGTCATGAAATGTCCAAGCATGGACATCTCCATACAAACCACACTCATTCATGTTCGTATACAGGAGTGGCTGTGTGGTAAATAACTTGCTTACCAACCACATGGTCTCGGGTTCAGTCCCACTGTGTAGCATCTTAGGCAAGTGTCTTCTACAATAGCCTTGGGCCAACCAAAGCCTTGGGAGTGGATTTGGTAGATGGAAACTGAAAGAAGCCCGTCGTATATCTATATATATATATATATGTCTTTGTGTCTGTGTTTGTCCCCCCGCCATCGCTTGACAACCGATGTTGGTGTCTTTACGTCCCCATAACTTAGCGGTTTGGCAAAAGAGACGGATAGACTAAATACTAGGCTTACAAAGAATAAATCTTGGGATCGATTTGTTTGACTAAGGGTGGTGCTCCAGCATGGCCGCAGTGAAATGACTGAAACAAATAAAAGAAAAAGAATATATGCTACGTAAACACACCCTTGCAAACATATACACAAAGGTATGGCCTGACTCTCCAGCCTGCTCACGAAATTAACATACAAATGGCTGAGTATTCCACAGATATGTGTACCCTTATTGTAGTTCTCAGAGAGATTCAGAAAGACACAGAAGGTGGTGAGGATGGCCCTTTGAATCGAAGGTAGAACTCATTTTTGCCAGCTGAGTGGACTGGAGCAACGTGACACCAAGGGTCTTGCTCAAGGACACAATGCACCACCAGGAACTGAACTCACAATCTTACGATTGTGAGCCGAATGCTCTAAAGACTTAGCCACATGCTTTCACTATATACAAACATTCATACACATAAACATACATAAATACATACATGCATGCATACATAATGAAATCTATCTGAAGGCTAATCCGAAGGACAAAGAAATAAAAACCTATAATATGGTAGAAGCCATAGCTACTCATAATGAAAAGGAATCCTGGTGGAATGTCCCAGTGAAGACCTCAATAAAATGTAAGCACAACAGACCTGACATAGTGATTTGGGATAGAGAAGAGAAACTGTGCACAGTTGTGGAAATTAGTTGCCCAGTGGATGTTAGCATAAAACTGAAGATCAGTGAAAAAGAGAACACCTATGCTGAACTATTGAGCAATCTACACTTACTTTACACAGATTACAAGTTCAGGTTTATACCTGTAATTATTGGGGTCCTAGGATATGTAACATACTGCCTAAATACCAGTCTTGAGAAATTAGGCTTCTCAAAACCAGAAAGGAGAAAGCTAATTTGAAGACTACAGATCCAACCAATCATTTGAACTGTAAAAATCTGTAAAACTTTACAGAAGTATCTTATTTAAATATATATGAGCATGTCTAGATATGTAACTATATATATGAGAATACATACATAAAACATACAAATCTGCACACATACATACATACATATATACACACATACATACATACATATATTGGAGCACTAGGTTTTGTTAGTAAATGCTTAAAGGAGAATCTGGATAAACTGGGATTTTCAGAAAGAGAAATCGATCGGATGATTCATACATTGCAAGTGCAATCTGTGAGTGGAACAGGAAGAATATGCAAGACTTTTCTCAAGTTCCAAATGTGAATTTGCCCGTTAACTACATCCCAAAGATAGAGCCTTGTATCTTTGTTCGAAACCGGCTCCCTCCTCGGTGGAAGATTTATAGTAATTAAAATATAAAAGAGACATGCATACACATACACACATTACAAACAAACATGCATACATACATACATACATACATACATACATACACGCATACAATCACCAAGACAGCATTGAATGTAGATATTGGTCAGTAACATTCAGATTGAAGACCTGGTTCAAATCCATGGAAAGAAGTGGTAATGGCAAAAAGTATACAAGGTCAAGATAGTGGCAGCAAGCAGAGTGATGGATTAAATCTAGGGATCAGCAACACAAACAGCTTTGTTCACAATGTATCACTTGACCAGTGACAATGGCAGAAGAAACCGTGTGGCAGCAAGATAAAGAACCCTGTCGCCGGAAGAGAAGTGGTTAATCACACGGCCAGACTTACACCCCTGTACTTCAACAAGCGCCCATGTCTATGTCTTTCAGTCAGAGGAATCAAATAAATGGAAGCGAATCAATTTAACCCTTTTATTACCAGCCTGGCTGAAACTGCCTCTGGCTTTGTAGTACAAATGTCTTGTTTTCTTAAGTTCTGAATTAAAATTTTCCGCCAAACCTTAGTCACAATTTATGTTCCTAACACTAGCTGAATGATAACTAAGTTATTTTACTAAATTTTTTGTTATATTGGGCTGGTGCATAATTATTGTGGCTTTTTTCAATAACTCATATTCAACAAAAACAATAACAACATGTAACAAAAACATCTTTAAATGATTATTCTGGAGCATATTCACCATCTACTGCAATTACTGCTTCCCATTTGCTTGGCAGATGGTCAGACCGTCATTTAAAGATGGTTTTATTAAATATTGTTATTGCATTTGTTGAATAAAATTTGTTGAAAAAAAAAAGCTGCAATAATTATGCACCAACCCAATATTTAAAGTAATTGAAAGAAATACAGAGCATCTCAAAATAAATGCAGCAACGAAAGGGTTATACAGTTCATTTTAGTGTAGACCAGATCAATAATATGGAAATAATACAAAAATTTTGTTGTTATTCATGTTGCATTACCAGTTACACCGTGTGACTTTGATCAGATGATCAATTTCTGTGTATTATGTCAGGTTTCTTCTTCCAGTTGTTAACAATAGGTCATTGGTTAATTACATTTGATCATACTTTTTATTGTCATACTTCTGTTCAGTTAAGGTAATTGCATTCATTAATGTTGTGATGGTCGTTCTTTAGATTACTTTTTATTGACCAAACTTGAGTGATATTTCAAAAACGAGATGCAACACACACACACACACACCTCTGTGTCAGTGCGTGTCTGTCATGCAAAAATTGGAAAAGTGAAACTTCAAGTAGCAACTTGCAAAAATTCATCTTCAAATCAAACCTCTCACCTCCCGCACTCTCTCTCTCTCTCTCTCTCATACGTAAAGGACAAAGTACTGAGAGGACAAGCAATATGCAGAGCTTGAGAAAATCTTCCCAGCTTACAAGGCATGACAGGACAAGCTCTCAAAGTATATTCTATATACACACTAAACATAATTTTACCAGTTTCAGAAAATGGTTTCTAAAAAATTATCTCTACAAGATGCTTGAAGTTAGATTTCATTTCAAAACAAAACCAAAGAACAAAAAAAAACATAAATAAATAAATATATATAACTAATTTACTTCTTCCATATTGATTTAACCTTGTTCACTATAATACTCTATTTCAATATTTTTAGCTTGTAACTTTTAATAATAATATTAATGCCGTTAACTTAGGGATTACTTTACAGGTTTTGTCTCTTTATATATTATTTATTTCTTATGTTTATTTTTATTCCTTATAATACTTTTAGGTACTTTTTTAGGAATTTGACCTGAAGAGTAACTGATTTTGGGAGTAAAATCATTTTCCCGTTCTAATGAACTTGGATAGAATTTTTTTTTGATTTTATATAGTCCTAATTCAGCCATGAAATGCGCGTAGTCTATGTACAAGCACTGACTTTTATACTTTTATACATTATATTATTGTATTAATTTTTACTGTCCAATTTATACTTTATTTGATTTTTAGATTAATATTTTTATGATGAATGTTTCTTTGTATGATATATTATATATTATTAAAATTATTAAAATTTTAGATTAAAATAAGTATTTATATGGTATATGTCTTACAGCATGGTTTTGGACGGGTTCTTCGTTGACTGAGTTGTAGAGTGGTGGTTCATCTCTAAATTAGTTATATACATATATATTATATATTACAAAATTCGGTCTGATATTATTCTGAATTTTACCTGTAAGGTTGGAATAATTTTTTATTCCCTAATATTATTACTATAAATAATATAGTTATAGGAAGCATCAGATATAGTGTGTGTGTATATAGTCCCATGTGTGTATATAGTCCCATGTGTGTATAGTGTTTCATGGACTGTGAATGCAGAAGACACGAGAGAGCTGAAAAGAAATGAAGACCTCAGATGTAGTGTGCAAGAGAGAAGACTGCTTGTATGATCATGTGATGTGAATGGATGAAGACAGCTGTATAAAGAAGTGCCGATCTCTAAATGTGGATGGAACCTGTGGAAGAAGATGACCAAGGAAGATGTGAGATGGAATATTGAAAAATGATCTTTGAATGTTGAGCCTCACCAAAGAGATGACAAACAACTGAAGCAATTGGCCATTTGTTGCGCTTAAGGCCATGAAAACGTATCATTTATGTCCAAGATACTGCACACATTCTGTCCCTAACAAAGCCCTCCTCTACATCTCATCTTTTTGACATCTAGCCCCACCAAGCATAAAGTTACCTTCCTCCTCGGTTGGAGTGGTGGGGTTGTTTTGTGAATTGCTTGGTGACCTCACTGGTGCTGGTGCCACATAAAATTCACCCCATGCACTCTGTAATGTGTTTGGTGTTAGGAAGGGCATCCAGCCATAGAAACCCTGCCAAAGCAGAGCAGTATCGAGTGGGACATTCTTCTGCTTTGCTAGCTTTTGCCAAACCCGAGCCAGCATGGTGAGAGAACACTAAACGATGACGATGACGACGACAATGATGACAATGATGTATGTATACAAACATCTCTGTTCACTAAGTCTGCTTGCATTTTTGCTTAATTTGTATTTGCGAGACAGAATAGTAACATAAAAAAAAATATCAAAATAATAATAGAACAATAAAAACAAAGAAATTGAATAATTAGAAAGAAATTAACAATTTGAAATAGATGTATAAACAAAATCACCACTTACAATAGTTATGCTTTCATAATCTGCGGTTGGGTTCTTTGACGATAATTTGCAGCGGTTATCTTCAGAATCGTACGAGAATGAATGACATGCAGAACGTCTCACACACAAATTTTCACACTCCTCTCTGGGCAAGGAATATGTTTCAAAAAATGTATCCCAGTTCTGTGAATCACTGATTTCTTTGAGTGTCAAACAGACACGCAAACAGGTAGAAATTTGGACAATAACCAGCAGGAGTAGAATTTTGACCAATTGGCCGTTCAAAAGTGGTTGGAGGGGTCCAAGCAACAAGGATTTAAATGTTGGTAGCCAGGGCTTGATGCTGGTCATGGAATACAATAATGCTGGTTTGGTCAATGAAAACTTTACTCTGTTTGACGGCATTGCAAATAATAATAATAATAATTATTAACGAAAATTTTTGTTATATTTAGGAGAATAATAACGATGTGGGATAGAAACTTGTATTTAATTGAGAACATCCAACAATCCCAAAGTTTCTGATTCCTTTTTCTTCTTTTTTTCTGTTATTCCAATTACGTTTTAACTTTGTTTGTCTTTTATATAATTGATGTTTTGAATTTCAAAGTGTTAATTGTGATTATTTTTGAGAGAGGGTAGCTATATTCATAAAAGGATGGCTAATAAAGTAACGAGATTACTTTAAATTTTGATGTTCTGTAAAATGTTTTGTGATTAAATTCAGAACGAAGATATGTTGTCACAGTTCTTAATAGGTGCTGGGTAGGTTCTTCCCATAATTTAGTGAATGTAACAATTGGCAATAGACTTGTAGTGATATGTCCTCATGTGAAAGATGGAATATATATCTCTGTATGTATCATATATGTATACGTATTTATATATATATTTATATACATACACACACACATATTTATACATATATATATATGTATATGTATGCATATTCATATATATATAAATATATATATATATATTTACATACAAATATGTGTGTTTGTGCACGTGTGTGTGTGTGAGGGAGCAGGTGGGTGAGTGGTAATCTCTGTGTTCTATTCACTGTTCGCCCTCTCCTATCTACCTCCAACCACCTCCCATCTTATCACCCCTCCTCTCTCACAACTCATTCCTTCCAACTTTGTTCAATTGTTTATTTCTCTTCCTTCTCTCCCTCTTACTCTATTTGTAACATCCCCTCCTCCTCTTCTCCCTTCTCTTCATTTCTTATTTCCTTTTCAGAGCCCTCCCACCACATCTTCATTCAGCTCTTCTCCTCCTCCTCTTCTATCCTTACTCCACCTCACATTTTCTCTTCCTCCTCCTTCCTTACCAATTGATTTTTTTTCTCTTGTCTGTTAATGCATTGACAAATACAATCTCCTGTTCCTGGATTGCAAACGCATAGCCTTCAAAGTGTGATGTGATGTAATGGTCTTATGTCAAAGAGAGGCTGTGCTTTGTGTCAATTCTATGCAACTGATTCTTAATTTATCGACCCCAACCAAAAGGATGAAAAGCAGTCAACCTTGGTGGAATTTGAACTCAGAATATAGCAGCAGATGAAATACCGCTAAGCATTTCGCCCGGCATGTTAATGATTCTGCCAGCACATTGCCTTAATAATAATAATAACAATAATAATAATAATAATTTATTCTTTTATTAGCCACAAGGGCTCAAGTACAAAACATTAAAGGACATACAACAATATAAAAGACAAAAACAGGACGATACAAAGGGTTTTTGCATGTACACAGTGTAATAACAATAAAAATTGAACAAATTATAATTCCCAATAGGGGAGGTGCTTTAAGGTCCTCATGGGTAAACCCACAAAAGCCATTGGTGCCTGAACAACAGGGCAAGTGCCCTTCTCCTTTAATTCCCTTTTTACAGGTGCAAGCTCAGAATTGGTCCTTTCACACTGGCCATTCTTCCAACATTCACCCACCTTTCAACAAACTTGCTACAAGGCAACATTTCTCTACTAATAATGATAATAATATTAGTCTCAAATTCTGGCACAAGGCCAGCAATTTCAGGAGACTGACTAAGTCAATTACACTGACCCCCAGTACTCAACTGGTACTTATTTCATTGACCCTGAAAGGATGAAAGGCAAAATCAACCTCAGCAGAATTTGAACTCAGAACCTAGTGATATGAAATGCCGCTAAGGATTATTCCCAGCATAGAAACGGTCCTGCCAGTTCAGTGCCGTCCTATTTTACAAATATTGATGTTTGCCAAGTAATTCATTGTGATGCTGTGTATTGCATGCCCATGCAGGATGTGAAGATAATGTGCAATTAGCGTGTCAGTTGCATATGCATTCTCTGTTGAAAGTCAACAGCACATTGCACCAAAGCAACCTTTTCTTTCCATTATAAATATCATTATTATAGATTAGTTATTTTATTGATCTTACAAAATTGAATCTTAGGAGAAATCAGGACCAAGTCAACATGCCATGTTGCTGGTCAGCCCTCAACGTGTTCATGATTGAATGGACCTAGGATCAAAATCAATACAGCCATGACCACCATGTCTTATTCTCAACCTCAGGTTACATAGTCTCATCTATTCTCTCTCTCTCTTTTACAGAGATCTGGTGCTGCAGAATGGATTACCAATGCCTGAGGCAAGAAATGAAGGCTAGGCACAATTTTTTTGCTTTGATTTATGTTTGCTAAAACTTTGAGATCATCATCATCATCTTCATTATTTAACGTCTGCCTTCCATGGGTTGGACGGTTTGACTGAGGGCTGGCAACCCAGAAAGCTGTACCAGGCCCCAATCTGATCTGGCAAGGTTTCTACAGCCGGATGCCCTTCCTAATGCCAACCACTCCGAGAGTGTAGTGGGTGCTTTTTACATGCCACTTGCACGAGGGCCAATCAGACAGTACTGGCATCGACTATGCTTGAATGGTGCTTTTTACATGACACCGGCACAAAAGCCAGTCAGGCGGTACTAGCAATGATTACACTTGAATGATGCTTTTTATGTGCCACCAGCACTGGTGCCAGTCACTGGCATGAACTGATTAGATTTTGGGATCAATCTAGTACTGGACAAGGATTCTGGATTATTTTTCCTGTTTTTTTTTACTTAATTTTTGAGAGCGGTCAGGTTCATTTTTAGTTTGTGAGAGCAGTCGAGATTATTTAAGGTATTCTAATTTTAAAAATCATCTCTGGCTAAATGTTGAGAGGACGTTGGTGTTGCCCTGGCAGAGGTCTGTGCTTTCTGAGTGCTCTTGTTTATTTTTAATGTTGATTAATTGTAACCCCGATGAGTCAACTCAATGTTTTCTAAGGTTATTTTATTTTTTTTTGTAGTTGTAGTGCACCTGAACACTGTATGCAACAATTTCCTTCATCGTTATATATAACAGAGGAAAATTTATATAGGGAGTACTATAGATTTTTAAAATAGATATAGGGGATACAAGAATTCATTTATTCACCCTGATGCAAAAAATTCCATGACATTAGCATCATAAATTAACCATCTCAAAGAGTCTAACATTGAATATAATTTAAGGTGGTCGATAGTTACTGAATCAGCACCATATAGCACACACACTAAATCTTGTAGGCTTTGCATAAAGGAATTGAGCAGAATACTATACGCTATACTATACGCTATACTATAGTATAGTATACTATATGCTATACTATAGTATAGTATACTATACGCTAGTAATAGAAATAAAAACATATTAAATAAAATTACAGACGTTTTAGTATGTTGTAAGCATAAATATTTAGCAAGTTTAAAATTTTCCAAACCTTAAAATGTTTAAACATAGAAATTTAAAATAAATAAAATTTTTTAAATACAACCTGGATTAGATCCAACAAACTCTTATATACAAATCTTTAAGCTTAAATTATTTCTCTGTCATAGTAGTATGGATAAAAAATCTCAGAACAAAATGGAATATTCCAATAGGCGAAGAAAGGAGAGAGAAAAGAACTATTGTAGCTTTGTGAACAATCCCTATCAATACGCAAAACATTTATTTACTGAAAGTAAAAGCAGAAAATTGGATTGCACGAAAGAAGAGCTTGAACAACATCTTAAAGAGACATACAGCGACTCTGACAGAAATAAAGTACTCCCAGAAATGCAAGGACTGAAGAAACCACCTGAACCAAGGGTATTTTTTGATTTGAGTGACATCAAACGGAAAGAAATAGAGGAGTTCATAAAAAAAGCAAGAGCAAAAAGTTCACCAGGGAACGACGGTGTGAGCTACAAGGTTTACAAGTATTGCTCGAAATTGCGTTTACAGTTATTTGCATTGATAAGAGAAATGTGGAAGAAGAAACACGTAGCGGAGCGATGGTGTATAGCTGAAGGTATCTATTTACCTAAAGAGAAAGATGCAAAAACACTAGGACAATTTAGACCAATTTCATTATTAAATACTGACGGGAAAATCATGTTTGGAATCATTGCTAGACGAATCATAAGATTCGTACAGCATAACGGGTACGTTAATGAAGCAATCCAAAAAGCAGGAATCCCCGGAATCCCTGGGTGCATAGAACACGCATTTGCCATCTGGGAAGCTATCACCTGTGCAAAACAACTGAAGAAAAACCTGAACATTGTTTGGCTAGATCTTGCCAATGCATATGGATCTGTTCCACACGCGGTAATCAGAGCAGCGATGGACTTCTTTTGGATTCCAAAAGATGTTCAACGAATGCTCATGTCCTACTACGACAACATGAGGATGAGATTTACAGCAGGAGAGTTCACAACGGAGTGGCAACGGCTAGAAGTAGGTATTGCCCGCCGGATGCACGATATCAGTCATCTTATTCGTGCTAGTCATGGAGATGTTACTAAGGTCAACAAACTGTGAGAAAGCTGCTATAAAGACACCATTAAGGGCTTTTATGGACGACACCACTCTACTATCAGAAAGTAGAGAAGCAACAGAGGGAACGTTAGATCGGTTGGATGAACTAATAGGATGGGCAAGAATGAAATTCAAAGCCAAAAAATCTCGGAGCGTGGCTTTCGTGAAAGGAGTGCAAGAAGAAGTGAAATTCAGGATAGGAGGTGAAGACATACCAACGGTGAAAGAACAACCAGTAAAGAGTCTCGGCAGATGGTATAGAGACTTATTAAATGATAAGAAGCAAGGGAAAGAGACACACGAGTTAGTAGAACAAGGATTGAAGGCAATTGACAGAACAACACTGCCGGGAAAATTCAAATGTTGGATACTGCAATTTGGACTTTACCCAAGGATAATGTGGCCATTGCAAATGTACGAAATAGCCTTGAGTAGAGTAGAAAGGATAGAACAAAGATGCAGTGTGTTTATCAGGAAATGGCTTGGTCTGCCGAAACCACTCAATACAACTGCACTATATGGAAAACCCGTGCTGCAACTTCCAATAGCATCGATCACCGAGGATTATAAAGCAGGAAAGGCGAGGACAGTAATGATGCTAAGGTATTCAAAAGATCAGAGCATCCGAGAAAACCCTCCAAAGGTACGAACAGGGAGGAAATGGAATGCGGAAGAGGCAGTAAACAGGGCGATCGGAATACTAAAACATGCCGATATAGTTGGAGCAACGCAAGAAGCAAGAGCCGGCCTAGGGACGAGCAGTTTCAGGCCATTTTGCAAGAGCAGTGTAAAAGAGATGAAAGAGGCAGTGGTACACGAAGTGAGAAAGGAGGAAGAAGAAAGGCGGAATGTACATTTGGTGCAATGCAGTCAACAGGGGCAGTGCCTGAGATGGGAGGAAAACGTGGTCAGTCGCAGAATCTCATGGAAGGAACTTTGGGCTTGGGAACAAGCAAGAACAGCCTTCCTGATCAAGTCTACCTTCGACGTTCTACCCTCACCGGCGAACTTAGTTCGATGGAACATAAAAACAACCGATGAATGTGGATGCGGGGAGAAAGCGACGGTGAGACACGTTCTGTCAAACTGCAGACTAGCACTGGAAAGGTATACATGGCGCCATAATCAAGTCCTTGGCGTCATAAATGCAGCACTCAAGGAGAAGATCGAGGGATACAACAGAGGAGAGTACCCCAAAGTGGAAAAGCGCAGGAAAATATACTTCCAGAAGGAGGGAAAAGGACATAAGATCAGACCTCCAAATAAAATATTTGAGATAGACGAAAGATGGAAGGGATACTGGGAGCTGGCCACAGATTTGGGAAGTCTAGCAATTTTTCCACTTATAAAAACAACAAAAAGACCAGACTTAGTCATATGGGACACAGAACAGAGAATAGGAATCTTGCTAGAACTGACAGTACCATGGGAAGAAAACATCGACAATGCAGAGAAACGAAAGGAGAAGAGATATGAAAAACTAATCGAAGAGTGCAGAGAACAGGGATGGACTGTCGAGTACTACCATCTGGCAGTGGGGGCTAGAGGCTTCATTGAAAGAAAAATGACAACGCTATTCAAGAGAAGATTTGCGTTTTCAAACTCGGAACTGAGAAAACTGATAAGGAGGATACAGGAGGCGGTCGAAAAAGCCAGCTTCTATATATGGCTGAAGCGGGAAGACCGAATATGGCTTGAAAGTCATAACATGTCTAGGTGAGACAGGCTGACACTGAAGTGGCTTCGCACCCTCCATTGTCAGTTAAAGTTCAGACAGTGTCATGTGACAACTTGCTGGGGCTACTTGCTGGAGCCTAGCAGCGGGAAGTTTAGACAGTGTCATGTGACAACTTGCTGGTGCTGCCTACTGGACCCTAGCAGCGGGAAATTTAGACAGTGTCACGTGACAACTAGCTGGGGCTGCCTGCTGGAGCCTAGCAGCAGATATAAAAAGGGGAACTTGACATGACGATCAGTCGGACGCTGACACTCGTTGATGCTGCATCGAAGAGGCCAGGGAATAGAAGAAAGAAGACATGCACCCAACACCAGAGCTGAAGACACCTCCGAAAGGAGGGGCCTCGCCACGTCAAAACGGTAGAGGAGTAGGGGCCAAAACCGGACGTGGTTCCTCCTGATGATGTCTTCAGCTAACTGGATCCTATAAAGGAGCTGTTGTGGTAGCAGACCACGAATCATGGTTGAAATTCCTTCCTCATTAACATGATTAACTAAAATCAACTTGTCCACCCTTTTAATCCTTGTATAAAAACAATTTTCTTTGGTTTGTCCGATTCATTTTGGCATTTTTATGTTTATTTTGCAATTTATTCATTGACACTCAAAAATTGTACTTTTAATGGCTGAACTTCCACAATGTGGTGCTTTATCTGATTTTACTGGATTTTTACCTCAAGAATGGAACCCTGAAGAAGGAAATGGTTTTACACAGGGAACTGAATTTGGACTAACATCCTACAGACCCTTAAAAAAACTTTTCTGAAACGGCAATAGGTTTGGACTGATACTTTTTAATCACCTCCTTTAATTTACTCTCTATTTTCATGGTACCCCTCATTAAAGTTTCATGTTTTTTATATGTTTATTTCTTGTTTTTTTTTATGCTTTTTATATATTTTTCATTTTTATATTTTTTATGGTTATATTTTTATATTTCTATACTCTTACAATCTAACTCTTAATATAATTATGTGGATATTTGTATGGAATAATGCCTCTTGTCACACATCTAAATTGTGAATTTGCTGGTCTGAATGTTTAAGACAATTATTTGATATTTTTATTGCATACTAAATTTTATTTATATATCTATAAATACACATGTGTTGACTTTCTGTGCAAGGTTTTATGGTCGTTAGTCAATGTAATGTCACACACTTCGCTTCTGTTCCCACTCAGTGGTACCCCCACACACTGTTCGATATTTGGTGCAAGATTTTCTCTCCTTTCTATCCATTTCTCTCCCCTCTTGTGCTCAAAACCTTCCCCATCTATTTCTATCTGCTGCCTTCCATTTCTTCCTCTGTCCATCTCTGTCAACTACTTCCTGTCCATCTTTATTCCCTTTTTTTCTCTGCAGTCCCTCTTTCTTCGTACTTGCTCTTCCCCAACACTCTCTACTCCATCCACTCTGTCTCTCTTCACTTTTTGGCACCAAAAGACCATCCAATTTCTTATCTGTTTCCTACTTGACCAGTGCATACATAAGACATTTTGTTTCATCTCCTGCCTAGCACTCGCTTCAGACTCCGAGTTTACTTTTTCACTTTTCATTCTTTCCTTCTCATTGTACTTTTGGAAAACAAGCACCACTATTTTCTTCCTTTTTTGTTAGTTTTCGTCATGTAGTGTCCCACATTTTGAAATGCTTGCAATTTATATTTTTACTGCTTATGTTGACTCCACTTGATATATTTACAAAATTAACCATTTTAATATGCAAAATACACTTCACACTATTACATATACTATACGTTAATGCAAAAAAATATTGTTTTAATTGCTATCTTCAAAATGGTCACACCATGAATGGAAAGTTCAATGCCAACTTGCTGAGGCAGTTATGAAAGGCTATCAAGACCAAACACTCAGAAAAACTGATGAATGGGGTCTTGTTTCATTAGGGGCAATGCTTCAGCACAAAAGTCCTTGGTTTCAATGGCTGCTGAGCGTGACTGGCTCTGAACTGGTTGATAACCCCTCCCTATTTTAATGATTTGGTTCCATCTGTTTCTCAACATAGAAAAACACTCAGCTGGGCACCAGTATCACTGTGATGATGATGATGATGATGATGATGATGATGATGTCTTGTCTGCTGTTGATAACCATTTTGACCAACAGAATAGCTTCTTCACCAGTGCGATCCAAGCACTGCAACTACTTATGGGAGTGTGTAGACAATAAGAGAGGAACTAAGTTAAAAAATGAACTTCATTTGGTCCCATTCCATGAGTGTCTTGCTCAGCCTATGAACATTTCAGCCGACCCTCATAATAACAAAAATTGGATCTTTCTGATTTGGCAGACACCATTTTTTATTTAGTGTGTTTTCTACCGAAACACTTTAAAACTTCGTATACTTGTATATTTTGTCTTATAGAACAGAGAAAAATTTTTATATTTGAAGTTATTTCATGTTAAAAGTTGTTGTATTTTGGTAATTTCAACCAATCACTGACATCTATTGAGGTGAAAACAATGACTGCTGTGGTTTGTCAACAGGACGTTCTGGTGGTGTAATGGAATCTTTTCCCTTGAATAAAATTACTGCCGTTGTTTGTCAACAACTATTATCGGTACTGTTATTTATGACATCGTTTGTGCGTTTGTACTGGTTTTAGCGTTAGGGTTCGGGTTTTAGGGTTAGGAGTGGATGGCATTAGGAAAGGCATCCAGCTGTAGAAACATTGCTAGATCAGATTGGAGCCTGGTGCAGCCTCCTGACTTTCCAGTCCTCAGTCACACCATCCAACTCATGCCAGCATAGAAAGCTGGCGTTAAATGATGATGATGATGATGACTTTGTCCAACCCATTCCAGCATGGAAATGTGGAAGTTAAAATGATGACATGCTTTTACTGATAATTCCTCTCTTCTTTTGCAAAAGACATGCATCAATCAACAATTTGCCTGTCCCTGGAACCTACCTGCTGCTTGGCAGCTACAAAATTTTAGGATTGCCATTATCAATGCTGCTACAATGAAAGGTCTGGAGGGAAGTTGGAGCATAAAAACAATTTTATTCAACAAAATTTTAGTTTTGAAATAATTTTAATTATTCAAAAAAAATGTCATTCAACAAATATTATAAGATCTTAATTTACTTATAAATGTGAATATTTTGTCACAATTTGAAGATTTTACATAAATATTTTAATTATTTGTTCTTTCGACTCCTATTTACAGATGTTTTCAGCAAATCATTTCAGTAACATTTTTTCTTGTGTATGTATGATTAGGTTTTAAAATATGGCTTTTGAATAAAAATTTCCCCCAAATTTTATAGTTATAAAGCTTTAACTCTGTATTTTCCCAGTGATTATTAATACGACTGTCTCTATGAACAAAAACAAAACAAAAAACTTTAATGACATACAGATAGATCTTCCGGTTGTGTGTATGTGTGAGGAACTCAGGCAACAATTCCCCACATTGATATAGTCTGTATGTATCACATTGATAAATTTTTGTCCTTTGTTCAGTCATCTTATAAGTTTATAATTTACAAATATGGGTTTTCTCGATATTCTGGTGAAAAGATTTCTCTCAAATAAGATCGGATTTGTAGACCACAAGTGTCTTGTCTAGAACCTGGTTGGCAAAACCTTATGAGTACATGTGATAGATAGAAATTGAAAGAAGTCCAGTGTGTGTGTGTGTGTGCATGCATAACATTGTATGACTGCTGTAAATAAGTGTCCTCATCGTACAGCCAATGTTATTTGGTTCCACTCCTCTCTGAAAACATATCTAGCCATAGGAAATATTATCTTGCTTGGGAACAAGTAAGGGTTTGTGACAGGAAGGGTATCTGGTTGTAGAAAATCTACCTTAATGAATTCCTTCTAGTTCATGCCAACATAGAAACGTAAATGTTAAAACGATGAAAATGAGAATTCAAAGAAAATTATTTCCAAAAATATTTCACTGTGATAAATGCTCTCCAATGCATGTCTGTCTGTGGATGGCTTAGTTAAGGGTCTTGCACTCGCAAATGCATGATCATGGTTTCACTTCCCAAACAGGGAGCTGTGTCATGTTCTTGAATAAAACTGTCCATTTCATGTTGCCATAAAATAACCCAGCAAAAGTCTGGCAATCTCAGTTATTCATATTGCCATGGTAACCACAGGTAACTGGCCCTTTCAGTTGTAGACTCGAGACAGTGATGTACTAGGGTTGATGATGAACATAAATCTGTTGGTTTGTGAGAGAGAATGATCTCTCAAGTTTCACAGTTAGAACTCTTCCCTCCACTATGTATACGCCTATGTCTCTTCAAATAATCATTACAAACAAAAGATTTCCCACACAGTTCACAGTGGAACGGTTTCTCTCCAGTGTGAGTTCGTATGTGGATTACAAGATTTGCATTATTAACAAAAGATTTTCCACATATTTCACATTGAAATGGTTTTTCTCCAGTATGGATCCTTTTATGGATTGATAAAAGACCATTAGCAATAAAAGATTTGCCACAAATATCACAATGGAATGGCTTCTCTCCAGAATGTCTTATTTTGTGTGTTTTTAACAGACTATTAGTAATAAACGACTGGCCACATATTTCACAATAGAAAGGTTTTTCACCAGTGTGTGTCCTTTTGTGTGTCGTTAAGTGGCCATTAGTGATAAAAGATTTGCCACAGATTTCACAGTGGAATGGTTTCTCTCCCGTGTGTATTCTTTTGTGAGTTTGTAGAAGACCATTTGTAATAAAGGACTTGCCGCAGATTTCACAGTGGAAAGGTTTCTCTCCAGTGTGAATTACTCTGTGTGCTTTCAAAAGACCGTTGGTGATGAAAGATTTGCCACAGATTTCACAATGGAATGGTTTCTCTCCTGTATGGATTCGCTTGTGACTTGTTAAATAACTATTTGACACAAAAGATTTCCCACATATTTCGCAATGATGTGGTTTTTCACCAGTGTGGATTCTTTTATGAACTACAAGGTGAGAATTATCAATAAAGGATTTACCACAGGTTTCGCAGTGGAATGGCTTCTCTCCTGTATGGATTCTCCTATGTCTGTTTAAATCACAATTATTTACAAAAGATTTACCACAGATTTCACAGCAATATGGTTGTTCCCCTGTGTGACTACGAATGTGGATTGTAAGTTTGGAATTCGACACAAAAGATTCCCCACATATTTCACAACTATATGGCTGTTCTCCAGTATGGCTACGTATGTGGATTGTCAGCTTAGAATTAGAGATGAAAGATTTGCCACAAATCTCACAACGATACGGTTTTTCTCCAGTATGTATCCTTTTATGAACGACAAGACTAGAATTAACAGAAAATGATTTCCCACAGACATCGCAATGAAATGGATTTTCTCCAGTGTGTACAATTTTATGTGTTTTTAATAGACCATTCGTGATATATGCTTTCCCACAGATATCACAGTGAAAAGGTTTTTCTCCAGTGTGTCTACGTTTGTGAATAACAAGATTCGAATTCTGTGTGAAGAATTTGCCACATGTGTCGCAATGGAACCGTTTCTCTCCCGTGTGTATTCTTATGTGTGTTGTTAATTTAGTGTTGGTGATAAACGATTTTCCACAGATCTCACAATGACAGGGCTTCTCTCCGGTGTGTATTTTTTTGTGCCGATTTAAATCACTATTATTAACGAAAGACTTTCCACAGACATCACAAGAATACGGTTTCTCTCCCGTGTGTATCCGTTTGTGAATTGTTAAATTACTATTCTGAACAAAAGACTTACCACACACTTCACAATGGAATGGTTTCTCTCCAGTGTGGATTCTTTTATGACTTATTAAATTACAATTATAGAGAAAAGATTTCCCACAAATATCACAGTGGTAAGGCTTTTCCCTATTGTGTATTTCTTTGTGCCTCAAAACTTCGCTTTCTGAAGTGAATATTTTCTTACAAATCTCACAGCGATATTCAGAATTGCTGCTGTGTTCAGATCTTTGTTTAGTAAACACTTCACGAGGTAACGGTTCCTCGCCACTGTTTGTCCATGTCGTTGGATTTATATTAATAAAAACAACTGTATTTGAGGTGTCCAAGTTTTTAACGTCCTCCATATAAAATCTCGAGATATTCTTAAAAGTTGAGAAATATCTGTAAATATATATATATTCTATTATGTTTCAGTTTCTTGTCTTGGATATCACGTGCAACTGTTCACAAAAAAGGAATATATACAATGTAGACATACTTTTCTACTTACCACCACCACAATGTTAGTTGCTGGATGACACTTCTCCGAGTGACACACAAGTTGTTGACAAAAACATTTCTATTTCTACATTAAGAAATATATGAACATTAAGAACGGATGCTACGTCGGCTAAAACAATAAAGATCGATTATAAACTGATTTGTGGCAAGTTTGAATGGAGCGATCGGTTAACACGAGGAAAGGTATGACAGCATTACGACTGATGTTGAAGAAAGAAAGGGTATATATAAAGAGAGGGAGGGAGAGATGAGTAAATGATGTATGTATATATACACATATGTGTGTATGTCCGTAGATTAAGTAAATCGGGAATACATGGATAATAAAAGAATGTACAGGGTAGAGTGCAATAACAATCCAAATAAGCGCTTTAGACCGGAAAACCAGTCGGAATATGAAGAAGGATCAGGAAAGCTAATCGTTCATTGGTTGGGGATTAAAACCTATTTTTGTCTGTCTTGGAGAACAGGGAACAAGCAATTGATGGAATGGTTTTATGATGAAATAAGTAACCCTGCAGGTACTGGATCACGGACTCTGAAGCCTGTTTGCTCTCTGCTATACCATAAACATCAGTCCACTTTAATATCATGATAATCCGTACACATATATAGATTAATTAGATTAATCACATTTGATAATACGGCGACGGTGTCCCTCAATATATTTTCCCTGCCTCTACAACACCGGTGACATCAATTAAAAATCCCCAATAGCTTAATGGACTGACAACATTTAATTTGCATCTCTTGTTTCTAATTTCCTACGTAGTTTTTGACCTCCCCAAAATAGCAGCCAAACCCTACTCAAACCGCTTCATTAAATTTTTTTTTTAATGAGAGAGAGACAACATTTAGCAATCTAGTCCTCGACATATAAAAAGAAAGAAAAATGATGACGACTGAAATCATCTTTAGTAGTCTTGATCGTCTTGGATTAGGTTTCATTCAAAAAATAATTACCAGTGTTTATGCATGCATAATTTGGCATAACTACGAATATGTGTTATATCATACAGATTCTGAATATACAAATTTTTTCGGGGAGTTGGGGGTGTTTTAGAAGGGGTGGAGGGGGGGGGGGGGCAAATTTCGGAAAATTCACCAGAGTCCACTGCAATTCGTCTTGACTTTCAAGAAAATGGATATTTTTTTAATGAAATCCTCTACAAATATACCTCGGACTATCCATTTTTCTGAAAGGTATGATCATCCAAATTCGGAGTGGGGTGGGAGGCAGAAATCTGTAGTTATGCCCATAATTGAAACAAACTAATCAAAGAGAAACACCTTTTGTCTATGCATTTGAACAACATAGACAAATACAGGTATATCAAATACCCTATGACATAAATTATTGATACATCCTCTAGAGGTGGAGACAATTTTAATGAATCATGAATTTATGTTGTACGATAATGGATGTGGATATACGGAGATGTGTAAAAGAAATGTAAAAACAGCAGGATGATTTGATTTACTCTTCAGCCTTCATCAGGTGTCCTGGTAGAATTTTGAACCCAACCCTGGGTTCTCATTCCTCAGGTATTTTTTGCTGATGTTGTTATTGTTATTATTTAAGAACTCTGAATCTTGGGGTTAGTAGCCTGCACTCTTAACCATTACGCTATATGCTTGTGAGCAATTACAGAGGGTATTTTAGTGCTTATAAACCTAATATTTTTGTATCCTTCCATAATACCGCTTCCCATAGTCTACACATATCTGCACTCGGTCTGCTTAGGAGGTTATTGTGTCCTAGTATATGTGCTGCCTCTTTTAATTTTTGTATTTTCTAGTAGTGTTCTCTATTATTTTAACTTCATCCCACAGAGTAAGGTGGTCTCTACTTTTCCATACATCTTAGATTGCACAAAGTATTTCTGATTTGCTGATGCTTCAGAATCGGAACTGTAATCTGGCCACCACATACAGTTGATTTCATGTGGGTGATGCCAGTGCTGTCTGAATGGCACATGAAAAGCACCATTCAAGCATTGGGCCTCGTAGAAACAGTGATAGGTAACTAAGACCCTTGGTGATATACCGTACTTGTGTTAACCTGTCAAGCCAAGTGAGACTGTAGTTGTGGTTGATGCTAGTGTCAGGTCATTGGCACCTGTGCCAGTGGAACGTAAAAAACATCCACTATACTCTCAGAGTGGTTGGCATTATGAAGGGCATCCAGCCATAGAAAACTTGCCATATCAGACAGGAACCTGGTGCAGCTCCCGGGCTTACTATTTTCCAGTCAAACCATCCAACCCATGCCAGAATGGAAAGAGAACATTAAATGATGAGGATGACACAAAGATCATTAACATTCACAATTCTCAGAGTACAACAGTGCTAGCATGCAGCAGTGGCAAGTTCTGCACAGCAATGAAGGTATGGTCCAATTCTCTGATGTATATTATACTGTGGCCAATTGGTAAATTTTGCTGAGAAGTGTCGTTTTCCTTTGTTCCTGATGCAGAGTTGCAAAACTGTATGGAGACCCAACAAATTGTTCCTAAAGGAAAAATTAAAGAAAAAAGTGCATGGGCCTATTTTTGTAGGGTTGCATTTTAATTAGGAAAAAGGGGGACAAAAGATGGTTTGTAGCAAAGATTGTTTGCCAACATAACATGGCAGTCCCGATCTGGGACGAATGTTATGTTGGCAAACAATCTTTACTACAAAGTACTGTTGCTGAATATCTCATGTTGTGAGATTTAGAAATAGTAATTTTCTAAAAGATGGTTTGTCCCCCGTTCCTGAAAAGGTGGAGGAAAATGTTACAACTACAAAATTCAAGACAACGGAACCCTATTTCCACATCTCAGTCTCATTTTACTTTCCTCATCGCCACTCCAATGGCATCTCATCTTCTGAACTCCACCCAATACACTATTCACTCTTCCTCTCTTCATCCATACTGTCCACTCCACCCTCTTCACCAGACCCTGCACTAACCATTTTAGTCCATCCTTCACCCCCATAATGTCACACTCAAGATTTCATTCCCAATCACCACTGCATGGCTTTCCCCAAAGCCATTGACTTTCAGATGTTCAATTTAAATCATTTCAGAAGCATATTTGTCTGGCAAGTGATTTGGTATGTTACCTTGTATTGAAACTAAAGCAATTACAACACTGAAAGCTGCCTATTAACTGTTCAAAAAAACACAAAGACTGTTAACTTCACTTAAATATTTATTATTTGGTATCAAAGTTTTTGTTGCACCAACTGTGACCCAGTCACAGAGTCTACAACGGTCAAAAGCACAGCCATATTTCCTCACAGAACCAAAAATAAAAACGTTGGGGTGGGAAGAGCATCAGTACCAAGTTGGAGAATTGTGAAGAATGATCTCTCTCAATGAAAATGTGGTTTTCAGAAAGAAGTATTGTCAACTATATTCTGCAGATATCACACTGGTGGATGGTTTATCTTTAGTGTGAAAATCAGTGGTTCTCTACCATTTTTTGCCTATCAAATCCTTTGATTACTGTTTTATTCTGGTGACCTCACCCCCGGCCATTTGATGTTTAAAAACTAGTTTTATAGATGCTTCCTATTTTGCGTTTCACCTCAAAATCGCTGATGTGGCTGATGGCAGTATCGCCTGATTGGCACTCGTGCCAGTGGAATGTTAAAGGCACATCTGGGCTACGGATTGACTCCCATGCTGGTGGCATGTAAAAAGCACCATTTGAGCATGATCGTTGCCAGCGTCACCTTACTGGCACATGAAAAACATTTGAGCATGGTCGTTGCCAGAGCCACCTGACTGGCCCTCATACTGGTGGCACGTAAAAGCACCCACTACACTCTCGGAGTGGTTGGTGTTAGGAAGGGCATCCAGCTGTAGAAACTTTGCCAGATCAGATTGGAGCTTGGTGCAGCCTTCTGGCTCACTAGTCCTTGGTCAAACCATCCAACCCATGCCAGCATGGAAAGTGGATGTTAAATGATGATGATGTTCACTTGTAGAGTCTGAACTATGTAAAACATTAAAGAAATCTGTTTTTTTTTTCCAATGAATCTAAAGCAAAATTTTTCATGGGTCCATAAACTACTACTTGTGGACCCCATTTACTATTTTGCTTGTGTGGACTGCCAAAAGTCTTATATGGACCCCAAGTGGTCACATGGACCTCAAAGAGTCATATAGACCCCGATTGAGAACCACTGGTGTAGAGAATGAATTACAAGTAGTGAATGTACTTTCGCACAAATCACAATGGTAAGATTTTTCCTGAATGATTGCGTTTATGTCTAGAAAAAGAGCTACTATCAGAGAAAGATTTACCACAAATATCACAAAGGTATGGCTTTTCTCCAGTGTGTGTACGTTTGTGTTTGGCTAAAGAACTACTTTCAGAGAATGTCTTACCACAAATGTCACAATGGTAAGGTTTTTCTCCAGTGTGTGTACGTTTGTGTTTCGATAAAGAACTGCTAACAGAGAATGTCTTGCCACAGATATCACAATGATATGGTTTTTCTCCTGTGTGAAATTTCCGGTGTGTAGATAATGAACTATTATTATTGAATGTGCTATCACAGATATCACAATGGTATGGCCTTTCTCCTGTATGGATACGTCTATGCTTAGATAAAGTACTATTTTCAGAGAATGTCTTGCGACAAATGTCACAACGATATGGTTTCTCTCCTGTGTGAATGCGAATATGAATGGATATGTTACTGCTTTTAGAGAATGTTTTACCACACACATCACAATGGTAAGGTTTTTCTCCTGTGTGAATACGTTTGTGAGTCGATAAAGAACTACTGTTGGAGAATGCTTTACCACAAATATCACAATGGTATGGTTTTTCTCCGGTGTGAATACGCTTGTGAGTAGACAAAGATCTATTTTCAGAAAATGTTTTCCCACAGACATCACAATGATATGGTTTTTCTCCCGTATGAATACGTTTGTGGTTGAATAAAGTGTCATTAGCAGAGAAGGTTTTATCACAGACATCACAACGATAGGGTTTCTCGCCTGTATGAGTACGTTTATGTTTTGATAAATTACTTTTCACTGAAAATGCTTTGTTACAAACATTACACTGATATGGTTTCTCGCCTGTATGCATTCGTTTATGAATCAATACATTGCTATTTTCAGCAAATGTTTTCCCACAAATATCACAATGAAATGGCTTTTCTCCAGTGTGAATACGTTTATGTTTCAACAAAATACAATTTTCAGAGAATTTTTTCTCACAAATGTCACAATGATATGGCTTCTCTCCTGTGTGAATACGTTTGTGTTTAGATAAACATTGATTAGTAGAGAACTTTTTCCCACATATATCACACACGTGTTTAGGTTGTTTATGGAGTAATTTATGTTGTATAAAACATCTTCTGATTTTAAAACACTTCCCACATATGTCACACTTGTACACTTTCTCTGTGTGATGAGGAGAGACCTCAGTCTTGCCAGTCTCTCTTCTATTATCATCCAGTCGTTCATTTAGCTTCTCCATAATTTCAAGTGTTTTTCATTAAACAGAAAGTTACTTTTCTCCCATAATTTTCAGTATAAAAATATTTCTGTAGATATTTCCAATTAAGACCGTTTTCTTCAAATGAAGTTGGTATCTTATACATTTGTCTGGAACTTACAAATCAGAACTGATGAAAGACGTTATATAAGAGGAAAGTCTCAGTCAATTTTGATGCCATGGATTACAGGAATGGGAAATTAATGGCACTTTACCAAGGACACCCTGTGAAGTATTTCTTGTAATGTCATTCTTTAGTCTTCAAAATCTCAATATCATTAGAAACCCTGAAATAAAGAAAGTATAAAATATAATGGCTATTCCAATGATGGCATATTAATGGTTATTGGCCATAGACAATGAAAAACTGCAAATGAAACCTAGGGAATATATAACTGAGAGGAAAGGAACAATGTGACTGATATGATTGAAATGAGTGATGTTAATGGGTATGCTTATCATCACTCATTTCAATGTTATGTTGATGAGAGGAGCAGAGGTGAGAAGGGAGTTAATCGGAGGACTTGTTCAAACATTAATCCATCCCATCATATGGAACCAGCTTTTGCACATTAAATGGGTCCATTGGTGAAATACAAGCAACAAAATTTTTTTTTACCTCAAGCGAAATCGTGTGTGTGTGTAAGAAAAATCATTTTCTAGCAGAAAAAGTAAGCTATTAAAATGAACAATCTTTTACACACTTTTCTTTTTTAATCCCTGTCGATAAATACCAGCAATGACCTTCTCAGACTCTCCAATATTTTAAATTATAAACGGAAACAATCGGAGGTAGCGAGTGAGGTTGCAAAAAAAAAATCATTTTTCCGATTTTTTTGATTTTTTTATAGCATATAAATGTATTTATGGCGAGAAAAATATTGAAAAACATCAACGCATTCGAGATTGAGAAAGAAAGGACGGTGTCTTTGGATGTGCTAGAAACAACAGCCAAATCTCCCTTAAATCACTCACTTTTTCCTCTGAAAATATTAACAATTTTTAAAAATATTTTTTCACCGAAAAGGCTCCTTCCATGGTTCTGATGTGCAAAAAAAAAAAAAGAAAAACTAACCAAAATAGGCAGTGGGACGATGAGGGGGGTGGGGAAGTACTCAAAACGGAGTAGTTCCGACTTATTTGGTGTTCCTGATCCGAAATTCGTTTTCCCGAAACTCCTCTCCCCACCCCTTAGGAAAAAATTTCCCCCACAAATTTCCTTATAATCTTTGACGTTTGAAAGGTATTTGCATAACATTTCATTAAAGGATATCCATTTTCCTGAAAGTTATGAGGGGAAAAAAGTCGGATTGTGTAAATTTTCCGAAACTGCTCTCTTCACCCCTTCGGAGAAAATTCTTTCCCATAAAAATCCCAATAAGTGCAGGAGTGGCTGTGTGGTAAGTAGCTTGCTTACCAACCACATGGTTCTGAGTTCAGTCCCACTGCATGGCACCTTGGGCAAGTGTCTTCTACTATAGCCTGGGGCAGATTAAAGCCTTGTGAGTGGATTTGGTAGACGGAAACTGAAAGAAGCCCGTCGTATAAATACATGTATGTGTTTGTCCCCCCACTATCGCTTGACAACCGATGTTGGTGTGTTTACGTTTCTGTTACTTAGCGACGGCAAAAGACTCCGATAGGATAAGTACTAGGCTTCCAAAGAATAAGTCCTGGGATCGATTTGTTCGACTAAAGGCGGTGCTCCAGCATGGCCGCAGTCAAATGACTGAAACAAATAAAAGAATATACTCCGAATCCATAGCATCGAAGCGGTTCTTGTTGAAAATTTCGTTAAAAAGTATCCGTTTTTCTGGAAGTTATGAGGGTACACATCTGATTCGTACTTTATTTTACCGACCCCAAAAGGATGAAAGGCAAAGTCACCCTTGACGGAATTTGAACTCGGATCCAGAAATAATAGTAATAATAATAATAATCCTTTCTGCTAAAGGCACATAGACTGAAATTTGGGGGAGGGGACCAGTCGATTAGATCGATCCCTAGTGTTTTACTGGTACTTAATTCATCGACTTCGAAAGGATGAAAGGTAAAGTCGACCTCGGCGAAATTAATAATAATAATTATTCCGGGACCTGAGCAGGAATGGGTTAAGAAAATTCACCTGCAAGCTCATGCGCTGTTTACCTTGATATGAGATCACTATGTCGCGCACATATCGTTGTACAGCATGTGCCCGGTGTACCCTCATCAGACGGGCTTCGTATGTTTATATCCCAGTGTCACTAAAGATGGCCTGCGCTGCTGCTCTCAATAATAATAATGATTTGAAATTTTGGCACAAGGCCAGTAAATTCAGGCAAAGGATAAATCGATTACATCGACCCCAATGTTCAATTGGAATTTACTATTTATCGATCCCGAGAGGACGAAAGGCCGAATTTTAACAGAGGAACTTTAAACAGCCACAAGACATAAAAATCATACTTTCATTTTCTCCACTTGTTAATGTCTCTATTTCGTTCTTTCTCGCTGATTTTATATTATCAGGACTCTAATCACATTACGATGGTAGTATTAAACGAAATACATGATATCAAAACATTTAAAAGCTTTCATTAAATTGAAATATTTTCAATGTTCTACAAATTAGCAGCAAATATTAATTAATAAAAACGATGTCGGCGAAAATGAATGCAACTGATATTTCTCAGGTTTTTTTTTCCGTTTCGTCTTTACTCAGAGAGACATTTAGGTTTTGCAAATTCTGTTTTTAAAAAAGAACCCACACAAAATTTGACATTTCTCATAGAATTTTAACAAATAGTGTCTTTGATAAGTATTTACCTCCTGCCGGCATCTTTCCTATTAATGTCGCATATATATATATATATATATATATATATATATATATATATATATATATATATATGTATGTATATGTATGTATAGTCGTAAGAAGGTCGGTAGGTTTGGTTGTCGAACGAAGATGTTCAGTGTTTGGGGGATAGAATGACTTGGACTGTGGGGATTGGAATAGAATAATGGCGGGCGGAAGTGAGAAAGAAGTGAATAGATTAAAACGGGGTTTGTTTATCTATTTATTATCTTGTACTTGTTTCAGTCGTTTGAGTGCGGCAGTGCTGGAGCACCGTCTTTGAAAGGATTTGTATTCGAACGAATCGACCCCGATACTTGAGTTTGTTTTGCCCCAAGTCTGGTAGTTCTATTGACTTCTTTTGCGAACCGCTAAGTTAAGGGGACGTAAATAAACTAGCACCGGTTGTAGAGTGATATTGAGGGGCAAATACGCACATTCACACTCACACACATTATCTATCTGTCTTCATTTAACGCCCGTTGTCCATGCTGGCATGGGTTGGACGGTTTGACCAGGGCTGGCAAACTAGAAGGCTGCACCAGACACTAGTCTGATCTGGCAGTGTTTCTACAGCTGGATGCCCTTCCTAACGCCAACCACTCTGAGAGTGTAATGGGTGTTTTTACGTGCCACTGACACTGGTGCCATTTGCGTGACACCAGTATCTGCCACAGCTGTGGTTTTACTTGGCTTGGTGGGTCTTCTTCTCAAGCGCAACAGAATGCCAATGGTTTCGGTTATTTGTCGTCATTACCTCTGTGAGGCCCAACACTTGAAAGGAGCTTTTCATGTGTCACCAGCCACTTTGCTTCTGCAAGGCCCAACACTCTTAAAATTATGCAAGGTCTCTTGGTCATAAATGTGTTTAACTCTTTTTTTTTGTATAAGTCCCTTGGCTATTGGAGGTAAGGTTGGTCAGTTGTCATGCTGTAGGCCAGTAAGACAGAAGCACATATCCATGACTGTCCTCTTATCTCCAAACAGTAAACTGGTCCTTCCTTTTCAGGGCATCTCAATTCTAGAGAATTCTTGAGATGATCTCCCCTTCTCACCTGCAGCTGATCTTAATTACTATTTGACACATCTGGAGGTAGATAATTTTAATAAATCAGGAAATTATCCTCTATTTGTCTATGGTGTTCAATAGTATGCTGACCACTGACCACTCAAAACTGTTTCTCTTTGGTCATTTTTGTTTAGATTATGCAAATATTCTCATCTCATCTCTTCATCCTTGTTATACCTAAACCCAACAGATCCTGTCCTACTACTCATTACCTTTCTGGCCAGAACTTTGGTCTCCTGGAATTCTCTCCTTGCTCATACCTTTTCTGCAGGTTTTGACTTACAAATGAGGAACATCAATAGCATCAATCTCACTGGTCTTGGAAAACCTGGAAAGGTCATTGGCATTGATCCTTCCTTCAGGTTCAACAAACAAACAAACTCTCCAGTCATGCTGGACTTCAAAGACAGGTGAAGTGCAGTGACGTGATTTTTTAGAGACCAAGGAAGTTGTTCATCATCATCATCGTTTAACGTCCATTTTCCATGCTGGCATGGGTTGGACTGTTTGACTGGGGTCTGGGAACCCAAGAAGCTGCACCAGGCCCCAATCTGATCTGGCAGAGTTTCTACAGCTGGATTGCTCTTCCTAATGCCAACCACTCAGAGAGTGTAGTGGGTGCTTTTTACGTGCCACCGGTACAGGGACCAAAGGGGGCTGGCATCGATCACATTTGGATGGTGCTTTTTACGTGCCACTAGCACAGAAGCCAGTCGCAGTGAGGGGTCTGCCATCGGCCACATTCGGATGGTGCTTTTTACGTGCCACTGGCACAGGGACAACAACTACAATTTCCATTTGATTTGATGTTGATGCACTTGACTCAATAGGTTTCCTCAAGCATGGCATGTTGCCCTATGATCCAAGAGTACTTTTGAGTTGACCAGTTATGCGACACTGGTGTAGGTTATATAAGTAGATCTATGTAGAAGCTGGCATGTTACCCAACTGAGAGTAGCAAAATGGAATGTCTCCCTTATGGCGTAACTCCCTTGACATAACTCAGAACATTAACTAACACAACAGTTATACTGCTTCATCAAGCAGAGACCATTATGGGTTCACACCCAAAACACCTTTATCAAAACTCATTAATTTTTGGGGTCACAGTTTTTTATTACCATAGAAAACACTAAAACAACAGTATACTACTTTATAAACTGAGCCCCTACCTACTGAAAACACTCGACAATCATATAATGTAAATCCATATGTGTGTGGAAGAGTTTCTACTGACTCACTTGTATGAACACAGATCATGTAAACTCACTTGTATGTTATATTCCGTCAGTTCCTCTTTTTGACTCACTACCAAGTCCATGCGCTATGCACACATGTATGTACGATGGCCAAACTTTATAGAATGCAAAGTTCATTTCTTAATCTGTAGCATTAACTTGGTTTAGAATAATTATTCTTAGTGCCAAGATTAAATCCATACCATTTGTATAGTTCATTGAGGTCAATCACATCTTAATAGTCATTCGATGAATGTAATAGAATTAAACCTTTTTAACTTATTTCTCATTTCTATTATTGTATGATAGAAATTTTTTTCTACAACTTCTTAATCTGATTTCACTCAACAAATAAATAGTTCCCCCCACATTAATTCACCATCATTCCACTTCTGGTTATCTTCATACTCATCACAATACATATATGTATCTCCACATTCAGTTAACACTCGTTTCAACCCCATATTAACAACATTGTACCTTTGCTCTATTCCTGACTAGCTTCGTCAATGACTAGAGTCGAGTCTCCCCTCCAAATAACATCCAAAGTGCCAACATTGAAATGTCCCTTACAGTTTATATTCTCTTTTGTTGCTGTCAGCTGTATCTGTTATGTCAGTCTTCTTGCTAGTTGCATGCGTTTACCTCAGGTTGTCTTCTTCCTGTTGTCAGCTGTCCATGTTTATTATGACTATCATCTTCATGGTATTGTAAAACAATAATTCTATCAAACTCTGCTTACATGGAGCCACATTCATTTGCTTAGGCTGTTACTGCATGTTAGGTCTGCTGTCAGTATCTAGTGCAGGGGTTTAGCTTCAGACCATCCCTGCTTGAGCAGAATTATGACCAACAGTTACCATCATTTCATATACTTGTAGAGTACATTGACCAATACATTCCAGCAATGCATCGTAGATTTGGTTGGTGTCATCTATTTGGATTCTGAGATTTTTCTTGCAGACTATAGAAGGAGTGGTTCTTGCATGAAACCCTATACTTTTGGTGTTCATGGGTTCAACTATTTTGACCCTTGTCATATTCATTACTCAACAGACAATGAACACACAAAGAGCAATTCTGTGAGCTGGTGGTTGAGAACTTAATTCTTCCATGACAGCCTAACAGTTACTAAAAACAGTTTGTTGTGGTGCATGAAAAATGACAGAATTTGTAGTGTTGATCACCAGAGGTCAGTGTTGCATGGTTGCTATTGAATAAGCAACACTTTAAGTTCTAGCTCAAGGAATAAAACTTCTGGCATCTAATTAATAATACAATTGTTCTTGTACTTCTGCATGGATTTCATTTTCTTTTTGGGCAGCAATTAGTCTTTTAAATGGTTACATTTTGCTTTATAAATATTCTTGATAATTTTCAACGTCAGCTGGTTTTCACCAAAATAGCAGGGATTCATAGTTATTTTATTAAATTATTATATTATTATTATTTTACTTTTGTTTACAATATTGTTATAGTATGGTTTGTAGTATAGCTATTGTAATGTTTATACTTTTGTTATAGTATTGTTTATAGCAGTGCTACTCAGTGGTGGTCCGCAGCGAGTTTCCAGAAAAACAGCATAATTTCAGTAATTTTGCCTCATGCACTGCAGTAAACAACTTATCAGCTGGTCGGTGGAGCATGATACTTACTGACCGTGGTAGAAATTGTGTAAGTAAATGTAGTATGTTTGTGATATGACAATGCATTTTCTATTTACCATAGCTTACTGGTGTAGTATTAAGATTATATTAGTGCTTGCGCTTGTAGAAAGGAAGTTGTTGCTAACGATATGGAGAGATCAAATGGGAGGGAGTCAACTTTTATTATATTCATTATGTATATTGTTTCTGGTATAGATTAATATTACTGCTCCCTGGCACATTGGATAAAAAAAAAAAAAAAAAAACTTTCGGTACGCCACATCAGATGGTTTGAGAAGCATTGGTTTATATATTGTTACTGAACAGTAAGGTTTCATAATTTAGGCTGTTTGCACATTAAAATCATTTTTCTGCCTTAAATGTTATTTACTCTTCAAAACAATTTTTCCTAATGGATATCCTCATAACCTTTATCAAATTCACATTTCGTGTGAGCAACTCTTTTCATAGTTTAATAATAATAATTTTTTTGGTAGAATTATTTAATTTTTCCTAAGTACTTGAAAGTTAAAATAGCAATCATTGAAACATCTCTTGATGCCAGGAGATTATCATATCTAAAAATATGACTAATAATGTCTTTAAAAAAAAAGGTACATTAAAATCTACCTAAAGTGAAGACTTTTGTCATTGAGTTTAGATCAGTTAAAATTTGCTTCTGCACATTTTAGTCATCATCATCATTTAATGTCCTTTTACCATTCTGGCCTGAATTGGATGGTTGACAGTATCCAGTGAGCTACAGGGCTACATCAGGTTTCAATGTTGGGTTTGGCATGGTTCCAATGGCTGGACACCCTTATTAGTGCCAACCACTTTACAGGGTGAATTGGGCGTTGTTTTACTCGTGCTACTGGCACTGCTAAGGTTGCTAAGTAACTTGCAAGATAGGAAAAGAAATAAATCCTTTGACTAAATCTGGATTGAATCACAATAACCGGATGTCAACTTATTAAAGTCATTTGAAACATCAATACTTTTTCTAAATTTTGGTTCCAGGATTATGGGTGTGGCAGGTCGGGGAGAAAAAGAGAATAAATTTTCACCTGATGATACTTCATCATGAAATTGATATAATTAAGGTTGTGACTACCTGCAAAAGTTTAGACATAACACCATAATTAACAATCAGGATAGACAAAAATAGCAAAGTTTATTTCTTGCTCTAAACCTGTCAAACAAATTTGAATGAATCTATGAATAATTCAATAAATTTTTTTTTAAAAAAGGGAAGAATTAAGATAATGAAAATATTTTCCCATCTCACCTACAATAATAATTTTCATCAGATGGATTAACAAATTGTCTCTCCTAAGTTTGAAGTTCTCTAATTGAAGATAAACACGTTTAGTTGTAATATGTGAGAAGGGTAAATGGTGTCAGTGAGAAAGAAGAATTGCATTGTTTAATGTCTTGGTTAAAAATTTGTGCAAAAACAATCTCTGCCAGATTGGAGGAAATAAGAGATTTTATTTGGTACTCTTGTTACTTCTATAATGGCCAACAGATTGTGTTTGTTGGTCAAATGGACTTGGTCTTCATATTGGTTTAAATTGTGGATAAGCAAAAAATAATCATGATTTCAAGGTTCAAGTATGAATATATTGTGTATGTGTGTGTATTTAAAGTGGTTATATGCAGGACAGGCAATGGGGATCACTGAAGGAGAAAAAGGCCCAGCGTAAAGCTGAGCCAATGTGCCCACAAATGATAAAGACCACCACTGCAGCATTTGCTACAGTATCTGCAAATTTCAGATAGGTCTGCATTCCCATGAGACAAAACAATAAAGAATTGGACTAAGAACTCTGCAAAGCTGTGTCCTGTTGAATCTTCGTTCATCATAGCAACAAGAGAGTTCAATAATACACACACACACTCCTTAACTAAGATGCCTTAGTAAACAACATTCCAATTCATAGACATTAAATTTGCTGCCCATTTTCTTTCAAACTTCTCATGTACACCAGAACTTTATTGAATCTCTCCTTCATTCTTCGAATTTTGTCAACAAGGTAGAAATAGCAGTCAAATCCTCACTACTCTTTAAAAAAAAATTATAATGTATTCCTAGATATAAGAAAAGATGAGACATGGACAAAGGAATTATAACAGTTTTGATAACAGACATAATGGACTTGGATAGCCTTGGCCAAATTACAACACAGTCACTAAGTCTGAACAACTGTGTCTGTGTTCCAAACCCAACAAAGTATCTAGCCCTACCATCACCATCATTTAATGTCTGTTTTCCTTGCTGGCATGAGTTGGATATTCCTTCCATTCCACTCTTGACACAATTACACACCAGAGGATTTTTCTTAGTGTTTGTAAAGCCTTCAACTTCGTTTGCCATGAGAACCTCTTGGTTAAGTCTCTTGGATTAATAAGATTTTCTCCAACCAATATTCAAGCTAGATGTACCCTAAGGTTTGGTTATGATCCCAACATTTGTTTTCTGTAAACCAATGATCCATTTGTTGTCTCATCTAATAACATATTCTGACATCACCTTTTAACTCTTCCTTTTTATTAACCACAATCTCATCTGCAAATCACTTAAACACTCCCTGTTGTAGTGGAAGCATTGTCTCAAATATGTGGATTTTCTTTGATCTCAGATCTGAGACAGTGCTTCAACTAGTTAACCACCATTTATCTACAGAGACACTATTTTAAATCTCTTTTATACAACTGATATCAATCTGGTCTCAGAAGGCTTGTGAGGGTGGAAGGTGCAACCCCCTTCTGCCAGAGCAAACTAATAAAAAACAGTCTAGTACAACTTATACACCCACCTCTTTTATCAACATCCTTACTGTGTTACAATCCCTAGATTCCCAGAACTGAATTCTTTACCAAATTTTCTTCCCAAATCACATTTCTCCCAAAGATGTTTCCTTATTTAGGTTACATCAGCAACATAAATGAAGTTCAGCGCTACTGTCCTTTTCACTTCCACTGAGTGGGGGGGGGGGGGGGAACAAAAAAAAAACACGACATATTGAATTTTTATAAATGTATAAACACTAAGAGGTATTAAATCCCTCGGTAATTAATGATTTGACACATGAGGCATTTTGTAAATTTTCATTTTTCATTAAAAAAGAAAACCTTTATAAAATACATGTTTTCTTGAGATGGAAATAGCAATTTCTTGTATTGGTATATGGCCACAGATTTGCATAAGTGGCGTATAGGTGATTGAATTTATTTTAACAATCCTGAAGGGTAACAGGTAAAGCCACCCCAATCAAGATTTGAACTGAGAAAGTAGGACAAAAATTACTATCAAAACTACAGTTTCAACTGCTCCACAGCTGGAATAATAATAATAATAATAATAATTGTTTCTAGCACAGGTACAAGATCTGAAATTTAGGGAAAGGGGTTCAGTCGATAGCATTGAACCCAGTACTTGACTGGTACTTTATTTTATCGACCCTGAAAGGATGAAAGGCAAAGTTGACCTAAGCAGGATTTGAACTCAGAATGTAAAGGGCTGTACTATCTTTCAACATAGCAATGTGAAATAGCTTTATTTATGCCTATTTAACCTTGAGTGTCTCCCAACTTTAAAGGTCCACAAAAAATGAACTAAATAACTGAGATTATATTGAATGGAATTTCTTTGTAAAGAGCTGATGAGGCCGACAACAGACAAGTAGTTATTAGTCAATCAAATGTGTTACTCTTGCCACCAGATTAATTAATAAAATTGATGAAGTTTGAGCTGAGATCTTTGCTAATTGTTCAGTCTTTCTGTTTGTCTATAAAATATTCACTGCAAGGACTACATTTTCAGAACTATAAAGCAATTATATTTTGATATTTTGACAGTCGATCAACAAATTAATCATACATTTTAACAAATGCTAAATAAACTTATGGATTTTACACTTTGAGAGTAAAGAATGCATGTACGCACAAACACAGCACAGCACCGATGTGACAATAATTCTCTTCTACCAACTAAATAAAATGTGATTTTAAGTAAAACTCAAACTCATTTCATTAATGAAAAATTTAATGAAGTAACAACTGAGACTTAACGAGGGCTGAGAAATGACAGGAGTACTTAACATGGAACTATAATTGCCAAAATACAGCAATGATGCTTAGAACAATTTTGGTTGATATACAAAGTTCCATGATGCTGCAGCATTTTACTAGCAGGCTATCTTTTATTGTTTTGCTGCTACTACTACTACTACAATAACAATCCTTTCTCCTATAGGCACAAGGCTTGAAATTTTGTGGAGAGGGGACAAGTCAGTTATACACTGATCCCAGTGTATAACAGGTACATATTTCATTGACCCCCAAAAGGATGACAGGCAAAGATGACCTCGGAATAGCAACTTAGAAGATTCTGCCGGCTTGCCACTTTTTTAATAATCGACTTCAGAAAGTAAAGATGGACGAATGTCCTTAAGCATTTGCTTGGTGTGCTAACGACTCTGCCGGCTTGCCACTTTTTTAATAATCGACTTCAGAAAGTAAAGATGGACGAATGTCCTTAAGCATTTGCTTGGTGTGCTAACGACTCTGCCGGCTTGCCACTTGAATAATTATCTTTTCTATTACAGGCATCAGTCCTGAAATTTGGTGGGAAAGGGCCAGTCCATGACATCAACCCTAGTACTTGACCGGTTCCTTATTATATCAACCTCAAAAGGATGGAAGTTGACCTCAGCAGAATTTGGAATTAGAATGTAAAGCCTGGAGTGCTAATGCTTCTGCCAGCTTGTTGCCATAAACTAATAATAATAATGGTTTCAAATTTTGGCTCAAGGCCAGCAAATTCAGGGGAGGAGTTAACTTGATTCCATCGACCCCACTCCCGCCGTTCTCAACTACTTATTTTATCGATTCCGAAAGGGATCAAAGGCAAAGTGAACCTCGGAACATAAAGACGGATGAAATGCCGCTAAGCATTTTGCTCAGCTTACCACTGATTCTGCAAGCTTAATGTCTTAACAACAATGGTCTCAAATTTTGCCACAAGGGCAGCAATTTTGGGGGAATGGATGAGTTGATTACATCGACCCCCAGTATGTAACTGGTACTTAATTTATTGACCTTGAAAGGATGAAAGGCAAAGTTGACCTTGGTGGAATTTGATCTCAGAACATAGCGGCAAATGAAATACTGCTAAGCATTTCGCTCGGCGTGCAAATGTTTCTGACAGCTCGCCACCTTAATAATAATAAACATGTTTGTCATATATAGAATAAACAGCCATAAGGTTGACAGTTAAATCCTTTGCGACCAAATATGTAATCCCGTTTACCTGACACATAAGTATACTAGAAGCTCTACATTCTTCTAATACAGGTGCGTAATGAGTACTGACAAATTTTTGTAACAAATAAATTAGAACAAAATGAATAAAAAATATAATGAAATTTAGATGTCTGTGCGTGCGTGTGTGTGTGTGTAAACATACACACTAGCATTCATATATATATATATACATGCTAACATTAACATACACAGGTAAATTTTGCAAAGCTTGAGCAAGTTAAGCATGGAAACTAGTTTTATCCTAGTTGAGCAATTGAGTGAATTGACTTCACTTCTGACAAGGCCCCAAGTTGGATGTTGAAGCAGTTGGAATTGATATCTCCTTCCTGTCTTCATAAAACTTCATCTTTCTCTCCCCTACACTCCAGTTTAGCAAAGCGATTTGAACAATTCAAAAAATTTTTTAAAGGGTAGAAATTAAGGGAGATAACTATGCCTGACTAGCAGCTTTATTCATCCAGATTCCCCCAAATTCAATGAAAATGGCAATCTTTTACAAATGCTTAAAAAAACTTTCCACATTTATTTGACAATTAGGTATGATTTTTTTTTGTATTTTCTTAAATATATTAAAAATTTCCTTATACATTTTTAAATGTTTCTTTTAATAATCTTTTTGCATAATATATATTTTTCATTTTTATTTTTTTTCCAAAAACATTTTGTAGTCGTCTTTAAATACAAAGCTAATGAAAGAATGGCGGGTTTTGAGGGGCAGTATTGAAGGAAGGGAAGGAAAAAAAGAGAAACCTTGATAAGTCTCAGTCAGATTTTATACCATTACTTTTTGCAGTTCCATTTTTGTTTGGTAAACTGCCATTGTGCTGCATATTGCACTTAACGCTACCATTACTGATTCTACTAACGTCCACAGTTGGTTTTTTCTTGAAATATTCCTTCCAGTAGAAATCACCAAACAACACAAGCATCATTAGAGCATTGGCTGTGATAGCTTTGGCAAATATCACTGGATAATTACACTCTATAAATAGAAGTTGAATGCTGTGGACAAGCATGGCTATGAATTGGATCTGCAAATAAAAAAAGAAAAACAAATTAATATTTTGCCCATTTCCAGAAAATTTTATATACATATGCAACGCATGTATATACATGTGTGTGTGTGTGTATATATATATATATATATATATATATATATATATATATACATGCACGCACATACATGTAATAAATTTCAATGAGAAGATGTCTCAATGTTACTAAACAAGATCTGTTATTACAAAATCCACTTACAAGTTGAAGAGTCGTCAAATATTTCTTCCACCACAAATATTTTTGAAATTTTGGTCCCATGGCAGCTAAACCATAATAGGTATACATGATTAGATGTATAAAAGAGTTAATCATAGCATGGAATGTACCAAATCCACCTGAAATTAAAACAAAAATTGAAATGTATTCTTGTGTAAAATATTGAAAATTCCTTTTAGAAAATAGATTATTATTATTATTATTATCATTATCATTATTATTCAGGTGGTGAGCTGGCAGAATTGTTAGCATGCTGGGTGAAATGCTTAGCAGTATTTCATCCGACTTCAGGTTCAAATTCCACTGAGGTTGATATTGCTTTTCATTCTTTTGGGACTCGATAAATCAAGTACCATTCAAGAACTGGGTTCAATATAATCAATTAACCCCTTGTACCAAAATTTGAAACCATTATTATTATTATTATTGCTGTTGATAAAGGCTGGATTACACTGACACCAGGGCTCAACTGGTACATGTCTTATGACCCTGAAAGGATGAAAGGCAAAATTGACTTCAACACAATTTGAGCTCAGAATGTAAAAGGATTAATGAGACAGCACACAATGGTCCATACAACTACTACTTTGTTAATTACAGTTAATTATTTCACAATTAGTCACAGGTTTCCAACAGGTTAATTATTAGTTCACTGCACTTCTGATGGCAAAAGTGACAACAGAGCATCTTTAACTTGGTGCAGAACAAATATTGCAAAGGACTTTTTCCAAACAGCATCATTTATTTATTTATTTATTCCTTTTTCAACTGCTATTTTACATCCTTTAACGTTTTTATACCAAAAAAACAAAAAAAAAAACATTTACATATATACATGTCGAAACACTAATGTCCCAGAATCCCATGTGGCAGTGAGCCACATGGGATCGTAAAAATGTGTTCTCTTGTGACCTACACAACAACAACTAGTGTATTTGCATTTGAACCTTCCAGAATACATCAAGAATATGCAATTGTGTGTGTGTGTAGCTGTGTGTGTGTGTGTGTGTGTGTGTATTCATTCACATGCAAACAGATATGTGCATGTGTAGTGATCTTAGGCTTGTAAGTCCAAAATGACTAAACACTTTTATACATTGGGACACAAGAGGCCAAATTATTCTTCATTAAAATTTCTGGTCCGAAGGGCAACAGCTACAAGTGTAGAATACAAAAAAAGTGTTTGGACTTTTGTCAGACAACATAACATGTCCATGGCTGTGGCAAACTAGAATTTTTGAAGCATCTGCTAAAGCTGCAAGAAAGATATCACCCATTCTGTTTAGAGAATTTGAAGTTGGAAAAATATATGTAAACCTATGAAGTAGAGAGAGAAACCTGGCAGATTTACGCAGTTCTCTGTAGAGATTGAAAAAATTATGAACAGCCCTAATTAAGTTTCGACCCTTACTGGGGTCTCATCAGGGGTTCTACATCATTTGACCAATCCCACAGAAACAAGAGGCCAATGCGTTTACATACACATCAAATTCATTAGCTTCAGAAGACTGGAACTAGTTCATCAGCAGATGAAGAAGGGTTTTAACTCGTACTGTTTAGAAGAGTTATCTCCCTTCCCATATTTTGCATCTGCTATACATATATATATGCATAGAAAATGGGTAATGAGGAGCAAGAAGTAGAGATGGAGAGAAAACGAGCTGAAATTCTGGAAGGATTCAAGATAAAAAAAAAAGTAGGTGTATGCAAAAATTATAAAAATATATATAAGACAATAAGCAAGACCCAAAAGTTTGCTACAGAAAAATTAAATCAATCCCTAAGTGAAATGGAGCTATGGAGGATATGTGCAGTTTTTTTAAGGATGATGTTTTTTTTTGTGTGCAGTGGTTTGTGAAGGTTTCCATTTTGGAATTAAAATAAAAGCCTGGTTTTTAGAACTTAGAAACAAACAAATAAAAATCTTGTTCTTTTCTGCAATACATAGATTGCATCATTTACTAGCATTCACCAATCTATTGATGTCCTTTGGCATGGTTTCTACGACTAGATGCCCTTCCTAATGCCAACGACTTTACAGAGTGTACCAAATACTTTCTGCTTGGTACCAGCACTAGTGAGGTCACCAAGTACCATGCTTTTTTTTTTGCCATCAGAATGAGACAAACGAAAATTGATTCCATATCAGATGGAATACTGATTGAGACCAATCAGTGCTTCATTATCCTGGACATGTATCAGTGTTTTAGTGACAAGAAAGATCATGTAATTCTAAGCAATCCATGGACTTTCCACAACATTTGCTTGGAGTAGAAATATTGATGGTACCACTCCACTATTGGTAATTTATAGTCTTTCAGTAAGTTAAAAACATTTGCAATCAACAAAGCATATGGTCTTCTACCATAGCCTTGAGAGAAATTTAGGAGACTGAAAATGTATGAAAGTCCATTGATCCTATTCTTATGTGGTAGACTTAATCTAACATCTGGTTTAACACCACTACCTGGGCCTTAGGTGCCTGAAATGGATCCCACTCCATTTAGGTCAGGTCTCCTGTCAGAGGATAATTTTTTCTCATTAGAGACTGAGGCTGAAGATAGAATCATAGGCTCTGCTCTCTGACTAAGACAGTAAAGACACACACATGCACATTTAAAAAAAGCAAAACTGACTGACTCCCGTGTTAGTGGCATGTAAAAAGTACCATTCGAGTGTGGTCGTTGCTAGTGCCGCCTGACTGTCTCCCATGCCAGTGGCACATAAAAGCACTCACTACACTCTTGGAGCGGTTGATGTTAGGAAGGGCATCCAGCTGTAGAAACCTAGCCAGATCAGACTGGAGCCTGGTACAGCCCCCTGGCTTGCCAGTCCCCAGTCAAACCGTCCAACCCATGCCAGCATGGAAAATAGACGTTAAACAATGATGATGGTGCTGATGAAAATTAAGTATTAAATACAAGAATGTAAGAAAGCTACTCACCCGGTACAAACTTGACACCAAACCACCACATAAACGGTAAGGCACCATGATGGAAAACATGCAGGAATGATATATGACCAAATTTCTTCCTCAGGATGAAAAATAACTACAATGAAATGTAAATATTAGAATTAATATTTCTTTAAATGTGAAATTTTCTTAAACAGAAAATCTTTATCACAATTCATAGCACTATATTACAATTCTAACAGATTTTATTTTTGTTTCTTCTGGACTCATGAAATGTTATTTACTCAACTGTATGAAGAACACTACCTTGTCTGCCAAAATACCATTTTAGTCTAGAACAGTATGAAGCTAGACTCTCATGAAGATGAAAGGTAAAGTTAACCTTGATAGAGTTTGAACTCAGAATGTAGGCAGTTGTAATGTTTTAGTCAGTGAACCACCCGTCTTAGTTGGACTCATCCAAGGTCCTGTTTGGAAGCTAAACTGATGCAGAACAAATTATTGACATTTTTCGGTTGAAATTTGTAAGAAAGTTAGAGAGAGCTTATTGTTGTAGTTAAAGGAATTGTACTTACTGTATCAAAGAACTCGATAAACTTTGAGAAGAAGAACAGCCAAGATACTTTAGCCATCTGGAAAGATATTGAATTACAGGAAAAGCAAAATAATGAAATATGTGAGAGACTTAAAATATTTAAATTTGGGGAATAATAAGTTTAGATCCTGTAGTTTTGAGTGGGCTAGTTATGCGACACTGGTGTAGGTTACAGCTGTGAACTCATTTTATTTGCTGGGAGCGACATGCTGTGCTTGAGGAGACCTATTGAGTCAAGTGCATCAATATCAATATCAAATCATATCATATCAAATCACAATCAAATGGAAATTGTAGTTGTGATCCCCGTAAAAAGCACCATCCGAACGTGGCCGATGCCAGTGCCACTTTGACTGGCTTCCATGCCGGCAACATGTAAAAAGCACCATCTGAACGTGGCTGATGCCAGTGCCACCTTGACTGGCTTCCATGCTAGTGGCATGTAAAAAGCATCATCCGATCGTGGTTGATGCCAGCACCTCTGGCTCATGCCGGTGGCACGTAAAAAGCACCCTCTACACTCTCAGAGTGGTTGGCATTAGGAAGGGCATTCACCTGTAGAAACACTGCCAGATCAGACTGGGGCCTGGTGCAGCCTCCTGGCTTCCTAGACCCCAGTGGAACCATCCAACCCATGCCAGCATGGAAAACGGACGTTAAATGATGATGATGATGATGATGATGATGAGACAAGTAAAAATAAAAAAAAATCTTTCTTAGATTTCTTTCTGTTATTGGAAGATGTTAAAATAGTTGAATGATATGATGCAGTCGTGTGCATCATCTTCATCATGATTCTATACCTGTCTTTTAATGCTTTCAATGATTGTTCAAGTCATTCAAAGCACAAACAACATCACCCTTTATTATAGTAATTCACCATCCTCTTCAGAAAGGTTTAATCTTCCGTTCTCAACTTTCACCAATTCTTCCTAAGTTTTCCTCTTTCATAACTTCTGGTAACGTTATCGCTAGGCACTTCTGTATCCAGCTGGTGCACTTTATAAGTATCACATGTCCATACCGACACAGTCTCCTCTCTTATACATGATATCAGATGCTTCTCAAACATCGCTTTGCTCTCACTTCACCCATTCACTACACATCCTGTTTTGTTTCTAGAAATTTGATGCCAATATTTTACTACCATGTAACATCACATTTTTTTACACAACCATCATGAGGTCAGCTGCTTACTGGCAGAGAGAAGTCCCCTATTGTTTAATAACTCCCGAAAACTTTTTCCATCCAGTTATTACCCTAATTAACCAGACTTTCAGAACACCCACCTCCATTGCTAATTAGGTCACTCAGGTAACAGAGGTGAAGACATCACTGACATCTAAAGAATATTCTGAGCATTTGGAAGAATCTGCTTCATGGCAGTTCTTGTGGTTAGCAACTCTCGTCTGCCACCCACAAAGCCCTTCTCTCTC